>NW_026926229.1:0-269611 GCF_032062105.1 Saccostrea cuccullata | reverse complement strand
AAGACAGATGTTCACTGCCAAAAACACCTGTTGATTATGCAGGTAAAAAAAATTCTGACGGATTTAAAACACCCTTCACACTACTCAGAAATCACAGCCAAAGCCAGACCAATTAAAGAAAACAAATTCCTTTAAAGCTCAACTTTCAAATCCCTTTAGTTTTTTTCTTATGTAGTGTCTAGTTCCAATAATGCCTGCATTGATTTCTGACCACCACTTCAATATATTACCTCACAAAATCTTTATAAGGAAGAAAACCATGCTTCACACAATCTCACATTATATATTCACCCTATAAACGTCTATCATTAAACATAAAATGTCCTGATGCCATTCCCATATAGACTGTAAACCTCTACACTGATTTTTTTTTCATATTTCTTCAAACATTTATTCCACATAGTAGAGGCAAAATTTTTAATGAATGATCAGTTTATGATATTTATATAAAACAATTTTTTTTTAAATATCTGAATTTCAAAAAAAATCACTATAGCTTCATGGAAGCATTTAAGATGCTACATTATAACTGTAAAAATATTAAGAAAAAAAAAAACAAATCAACATACATTATTTCTGGATTTTAAATATAAATATCTATTGAACATAAAAAAGTTTTAAAATAATTTTCATTCTTTTATATTAATATTAGGCCAACACAATTAAGAGTCCTTGTAGTGCTGCTACAGGTAGCGTTACATAGACTTGGCCAAGAATTGTTTGGAGGGGCACCTGCAGCCTGTGTAGACTTATCTATGTAAGATAAGTTAATGAGCACATGCTCACCAGGTGGACAACCAGCCAGGGATGGAGGCAGAAATAAAGGGATCTGCTTCATTTCCATTGACAGAGATCAAAATCCTACAATTTACATTGGATTGGGATTTCTTATTCCATAAAGCCCACCACAATACCCCGACTTTCCACCGAGAGGACTAGATATAGAAAATGGACAGTCATACACTGGGCCCTGGCCGCCATGTCCTTACATGAGTGATTGTGGACTTATTGACCTTATATCTTTCAGTGCCTTTTCCTAAACATGAACAAAATAATTACAAAGAAGTGTTCCATGTAATATGCATGTCATTAATTAATATCAAGCTTAATATAACCCTTAAGTTGATCAAGTATTGACTCAATATACTAATACAGGTGTTTTATATAAAATTCTTCCAATATACCGTATTTGGCCGAGTATAATACGCATTGATGTAAAATACGCACCCCCCTTTTTGAGTCTGAAACTGGGGAAAAAAACGCAGTTCGGATGTATTATACGCAACAGAAAAATTTACCAAGCGATGTTCTGAACTATGAAAATCACGGTAATTTGTTACGAAAATCGGCGCGAGGATTAGGTGTCAAAAATTTACTGAACACACTTTTTTTTTAAAATACACACTTTATAACTTTCTCTTAATCCTGACATTCCATATCGCGGCAATCTGGAGAAAATTATTTATTCATTTATTTCAACAAAGCACAAGATAATGTTGCGTAAAAGTATTAACAGATTTTTTTAAAGAACAGTTACGGTGATTTTGAAATTATGCGTCGCCATATTCTTAGATGAAATAATTTTATTTCAACAAAGCAAGAGATATTGTCGAAAGTTTTATCAGTTGTCATATTTAATTTTGGTTCTAGATAATCATGCTTAAAATTATCTTACAATATTTTAACAGGAAACGAAATTGAAACATCAAAGTATTTATTTCTTTAAGAAGACTATGATTTTCCTCTTCTGAATCTTCGCGGATATCTTATTTTCTAAATAATACCACTTTTATTAAAAGTTTTAACATAATTTATATTTCATTTCTCAACTCTCAATTATTTAAACAAGAGGCCGATAAGTATAAGATAAGGTAAAATTACATTTAACAAGTGTTTAATTGTTTAAGTGCCGTAATCAACACATGCTCACACATACGAAAGGTCATAAACCGACCCCCAATTTTTAACAAAGAAAATAATCACAGCAATTAACATGGCAGTAAATAATCAGTGCTCTAACTGTAAAAACATTGCTTTGGAGTCGGTAGACAATTAATTGCCCCGAGGGGTGTTGATAGGTAATTATCATTTGACCAGCGCACGTGTGTCACAACATTGGCTTCCTTTCATTGGGACGTATGGAGGGGTGTTAATATTGTTGCAGATTATCACTGAGTTATTTTAAACCTAAAATTAATATTTATTTTATTGTATTTCATTAAAAAATGATTTATTTCTTTGTCTGGCAGATAAGGTGCATGTGCACTATCATTCCGGAAGCACGTGACATAGCTATGAGTGAACGTCTAAAAATAACATCGGTAATGGCGACCTCCTCGGAGACAATCAACATGCAGCTCAAATTACTTTTAACTTACTTTTTCATGTTATTTGGGCATAAAAAGATTATGAAAGTGACATTTTTAAGAAGCATACCTTCCAACAATAACTTTCCGAAGTTTAAAATATGGCAATTAACAAAAGAAATTGCATATGTCTCTAGGTAATATTACGGTATGTACGTATGATAGCCGTGTTTCACCTGAAAGAAAAACTTGTCAAAATCCCATTGTGATGTAAAATACGCATCCCTTTCTCACAGAAATTTATTTTAGGAAAAAAGTGCGTATTATATTCCCCTAATTACGGTAAATAATTTATAATTATTGGGAAAAAAGATCAGATTGAAACTTTTAAATATATATGCACTTCTACATTACATCAACCTGACGATTCAACATTACATGACAAAAGAGCATAATAGATACTTATTTACATCCAGTTAATATTATTTCCGTTATTTTTTATGAAAACCAAGGTCATTATTCAATACTTTAATGCTGCTAAGCAAGCAACCTGAATAGATTTCTAGAGGAGACACCCTTCCATCAATGAAACAATATAGAAAAAATTAAATAACCTGCACAAAATCTTATGAGCTGCGATATAATCAGGGCTCTCGATTCTCTAAATCTGGGGCCGATATTCGGCCCCGTTCCCAATGCAAAAAAAGTACCTTTTTTCCCAAAAGAAAGGTGTAAATTTCCCAATTCCCATAACAAAATATTAATTAAAAAATAAAAGTCCCTGAAACTTAGTCGCAAAAAAAAAGCTCAAACAAACTGGGGAACCAGGTTATTATTTTTTACAAAAATGTGTACTAACTATGAATGCAGAGTATCTTGTCATGTAGTTTCGACAAAAAACATCATGTCAAAAATAGACATTTCATTTAAACATTAGTACCCTGCACCTAGAAACATACCCACACATCGGCATGTTCAGTCTCGCGCTGTATTGGTAAGCAAAGTTGTCCATGTGATCGAGGAAATTCGGGACTATGTGACTAGCGACTGTCACTTAGAAAGACAGATAACCAAAATATCAACACTCAAAGATGGTTATGACAAAGCTAATGTACTTTCATAAATACATACCTATGTTTGTTCTGTTTATCTGTTTATTCAAAACCAGAATTAAACTGATGACAAAATGCTGGAGAAGGCAGAATTTGAGGATCTTTTTAATGAATGTTGGTTATCCAACTTTTTCCCAAAATGACGATAATTTTTTCAATTTGAACGGCCCCGGCCCCATATTTATTGTTGATGTTTTCCCATCCAAATTATGTAATTACTCAATATTTATTTGTTATTTATTGCAAATATTTTTTTTTCATTATATATGAAATACAATAGCGGTTAAAAAGAAAATCAATTTCATGAATTTCCAGCATAAAACATGTAAAATTATTACCTAATTTATTAAAAGTTTAATTACTCTAAAATTCATTAAAAATAGTTTGCCTTTAAAACCAGTGAAGACTATAGCTGTTTTCATCTACCATCATGGATTGATATTATTTCTTCTGTAAGGTGTAGGAAAGTTACCTGAGTACAGGTTCTGCAGTATTTTTAGCAAAACGTGTTTTTGCATTCCTCTTGTTTTCATTTTGTTTTTTTTTTAATAGTGCATAAAATTGTTCAGCAGTAATTATCTACAATGGTCATAAAATGGTTTATCCAGAGCAAAACATTATAGATTATGCATGATGAAATAATTAATTCGGTTGAACTTTTCACAAGACATGAAATATAATCCAATTCGTGTACAAGGAGGAATAATTTTCCTGTGATCCCATGCTACCTGGATGTGTACCTCCTAAATCATATGCTTAATTATTCTTATTATGATGACTGAGGACATACAACTGCATAAATATTTCATTCAAAATATCTTATTCAAGGTCAAGGTTAATGCGGCAATGGAAATCAAAAAACCACAGTTTGGTAAAATCAAGAGGAACTGGGCCCGTCTTAGAATATAGGGCCCACAAAATTAACATGTGCATGTTTTATGCATATGGAAATGTACTTTCAGCGGTTAATTTGACTCTGTAATGATTTTGATGGATATTTAGAGTGACAGGCTTGTGAAGACTTTAATATTTTATATAACAACCCAAAATAAATAATTTCGACCTTCTTAAACGAAGTCATTGGGACAATATTCTAGCTGTGGCGACACAAATCTATGAAATAAATTTACCTTGTGTGTGACAAGAAAGAAATTATTCAATTCCAGCAAAAAATATTATAAAAAGGTCCTGCAGCAATACTTATTATTATCAAAGACTGAAAAACACATGGATAAATTATTTAAAATGAAAAGTCATCTTACATGATTGGAGAAACTTAATTAATACCTGATATGTAAATTATATGTGTAAAAACAAAAAAAACAAAAATACCATCACTTCAATGATTGTTTTATCATTTGTGAAAATTATATTTAGAATTATATAACATGCATATAATAAAATTTTAAATTGACTTGGAGCTGTCATCCAATGCCTCCCAATGTAATAATTAAGATTCACAAAGAAAAAGGTACTGAAATTGGAGAAATGCATAGTAGGGAGGAAACCTGCACAGACTCGCTGCAGCGTCGCATAGATTTATGCCTATGATGTTGGCACACTTTATGTGAATTAAATCAAGTGAAAATGACCCCCGTCACCTTGCAATAACAACTGAAAACCAAGCAGTCCGCGGCCTAACCAAATCTTTGTTTGAAATATGTATAAGTATGACACTTTGCATTTTAATTTGCTATATGCTGTATAACAAAGTCTGGATACAAACGCATTTGATGTAATTTATTTCTTGTATTTCTATCCAAAGCCACTTTTTTGCATAAATCTAGCTTTTTCCGAGGCTTTTAAAAATGAGAAATGTGCATCTAACTGCAAATGCGAAATTCATGGGAAACCATAACTTCCAACAAACAATGTTCTCAATACCAAGTATTTACAGCATAATCATGAACATACAATAAGACATTAATTGTCATCTGCACATACATTGAATTAAAAAGAAAATTTCCAACTGAATTAAAGAGTGGTGGCAAGTACATTGAAAAAGAAGAAAAATCTTTTCCTTAAAAATTCACGTGCTTCAATAAAAATAATTGTTAAAAACAAAAAGTCATGAAAAGTCAAGTTAATTAACACATCTTAATAGAAACACACTTTAAAATGGATCAAAATTATCATGATTCACTTATGTAATAGCACGCATTCATTTGATTTGATACTGTAATATTAATGAATCAAAATTGACCTTTATGTTCAGTTTCACAATATTATAACAAATAGTGATGATGTTTTCTCGATGGTTTTATGTGGAAGATATTTTTTTTAAAAATTGTATCGAATTTTTTTTCTTTAATTTTTTTCAATGTTCACACAACCTAATGCTGTCCCTATTTATAACAGTTGTCTAAAAAGTATAAGTTAAAATATCCTGTCAAATACATAAGAATTCAATCCCTAAAAATATATATACATGTGTAACCAATTACAAGATCCTGCAAACTCATTTTAAGGCATAACTTACATTAATATCAATGTTTAAAAAATGTCCTATGCATTCTTTGCCAACTAAGAGGAAAATATGCCAAACTCTTAAGTATTTTCTGGTTTATATATGTTACACAAATATTTTGTTCTGTCTTCCTTTTTGAATTAACTTCATTAAGTTACAAAACTGTTTCACACTCCTGAATTCATTGCAGTGGTTAACACCAATTAAGTAAAATTCAAAACTGAATAATCTTGTCCCTTGCAGTTCCATACTGTGAAACAGACTTAATTATTCAGATAATATTTCAATTTTAACCTCAAGGATTCTCTCTAACTTGCCAGTTTTAACTCTTTATTCAGCATTTAGCCATTAAAGTCATTCTAATATCAAGGGGAAAAAATTTACAGACATAGTAAATGAATGCACTTGAACAGCTTACAAATGATCCATGAATAATGATTTTACCTAACAGACTTGCCGGTCCAAAATTGACCAGCCTATTTGGCAGGATATCCAGGGACACACGAGGACACTCCCTGTCTACTGCTCAATCATGCCACGCAGTGGTCTTTATGACATTAATGATGGCCGAGGGCCGGCCAGCGGGCCTACAGACAAATCTGTGGGTTGACCTTACAGGACCCCGACTGACGGACTACACCAAGGTTAAGTGACCCCTGTCACAAAGAGGAAAGAAATGCCAAAACTTCACTGTAAATGATAAACTTCAGCAAAACCATGGAGGACACTGCTTAGTTTGACATGTACAGCAAACTCTGCATAGCACAAATACATTTTGATTCTTTTTTTTTTCCTTTAGTAAATTTTCATATTGAAGCATGGGCAGTCAGATGGGATTATTTGTACAGTTTCTCCAGACTCAAGTCCTAGAGGAATTATCAGTTTTGTCGTTTTCTTTTTTTTTTGTCAAAGCTCCAACAACCCCATCATTAACATATTTAGAAGTATACCATTTTCAACCATGCAAGTTGGATTCTAAGATATTCCTTCCTATCATCCTGAATGGAATTGTATCTTTACCTTGAATTTAGACAAATGAATAATAATTACACTTCATGGAAAGAAGGTATTTTTTTTCCACCTCTTATTCGATATGTTCAACATATCAAAATCAAAAATTAAATCAACACCCTCCAATTTACAAAACAAATTTCATCAATTACATTTACACGAAAAAGTCCTCTGTCAGTCAAATTGCAATGATCCTGCTCTGATTATTACTCCATTTTGGTCAAATACAATCTCTGACCCTCCCAAGAAACACTTATATAAAGTAACCCAAAACATATATTCTACCTTTTGTCAAGAGACTTTCCTAAACTCTTGACTCCACTGGACAGACCTACTTAGCGACCAGACCGATTTCTCTCTGTTAAGGTCGTACACGCTGCTCACTTGTTCCGACCTAGAATCGGTGGTGTATCAGACATGCTTACCGCTTGCTCTACACTCTCATTCCCTAATGCCTCTGTCACTCATTCAGACATTTTTTTTCTTCATTTCTCAGCATATCAAGTTACATTTTCTCTCCCCGTGATGCTGAAGTAACAGTTCTGGATTGTCC
The DNA here is from genome assembly GCF_032062105.1 of Saccostrea cuccullata. NCBI lineage: Eukaryota > Metazoa > Mollusca > Bivalvia > Ostreida > Ostreidae > Saccostrea > Saccostrea cuccullata. The sequence continues at coordinate 262,162 of NW_026926229.1, read as the reverse complement.
CTCCAGCTTCTGATATTAATATCTTCATCATTTAGAATTTTGTGGTCTTTCAAACATGCAAATGAATATCTTCATAACAAAATATTTGTATGCATAATTCTACACAATAAAACTTGCCTTTTTAATAAAGAAATGAGAATTCATGTCCCCTGGAATACTTTTTACACATGTCTTGCTCTGAAGCACACAAGTGTTTAAGATACTGGTTTTTTAGAGCAAATATGATAGAATTTCTTGGAAGTGACCTCTGGAAAATGTGAAAAGTGAGTACTCTTTGAAAAATTCAAAACTGTTGGTTTCCTTCTTTCTTTTTTTTTAAAAATATCTTTTTATATCAAAAAAAATATAACTATTCATTGACTAATCATTCACACATTTCCTTATTTTAAAGAATCATTTCTTTAATTCTATTAATAAATACCCCATGATCCCTGCATGAGCAAAAACACAGAAATGCATTTCATTTGAAGAAATCAAGGTAGGTATAGGTAGAAAAAAAGAAATATTATAATAGGATTCCGATTTCATAATGATAATTTTGAACTGAAAGACACAATCAGATTCATGTTAAATCCATCTAAAATGATAGAATTAATGCATTTATCAGGAATGCAAATCACTCAATGAACAGTCACCAATCTTCCTCTGAAAATAGACTGAACTGTGAATAGAAATGGCCTAGATAGCACGACCTTAAAGGACAAGTTCATTTGCCCTCTTCTTAGGTTGTATCAGTCTTAAATCAAATTTTCTATATACCCTGGAGTGCCCAATGAGCCAAACAAGCATTATATAACCAATACACTCTTGGTATCCTATTATCTACCCGAATACGTGATGTAAATTTACTCAGCATCCATCTGCATTGCCAGGTGCCCCCAGGGACAGCATTACAAGGACGCAAAGCTGGAGATTTACGAGAGACGGGCTTCTGAGGATCTGGTATAAGGGACGCATCCTGACATTTGTCCTTCTAAGGATTTGTTTGTGCTGGGATTTTTTAAAGTCGTAGACATACCCGAAGACAATTTCTGGTCTACAAGCATTGCAAGGTCACAACCATTAAGTATGCATGAGTAATGTAGGTCATCGTTATGGAAACATAGTCATGTAGCCACCAGCTTCTATGATATATTAAAACAAAAAGAACAACTCCCATTTAGTGTCAAAGCTTTTTTTTCTTTTATAATACTCCGGGAACTCTCAAATCGAACAAAATAAATATGATGAGGTTGCAGAAAACCCATTATAACATTTTTCACTTATTGAAATCTGCTTAGCATACAGAAAAAATACTTTTAAATTAGAAATGCTCTTTTGACTTGCAGAAAAATTGACATAAATATATTTTTATCTAAAGTCTCCATCCATCAAAAATTACAATAATTGTGCTCCGTGTATATATTTTAAGAATATTCTATATATATATATAATTACTTAAATAAATATCTTTTGAAAAGTTGAAATGCCATGATCAAAATTCAAATTTGCTTATTGCATTTTATCATTATACTTCTTTTTATTCATTAGTACCCTTAGTCTTCTATGTTCATTAACTGGCCTAATATAATACTCATTAAAGGAAATGTTTAATATTAAACTTAACCCATTGTAATCTAGTTAGGTGATAATTGTGTTTTAACTAGTTAGGTGATAATTGTGTTTTAAAGGTCTGTGAAATAGTAGATGAGATGAAAGTACAAGAAGTGAATTTACATTGGGTCATGCAGACATAGTGACATATCATGCCAGTATAACTTGTACAAACGAGAGATTAATTAGGATTTCCCAAATCTTCATGGATCTGATATCAACCAATTACATTTAATTTATAGAAAATTGGAAAAATGTTTATTCACTGATGTTTTAGAGGTCCATCTTTGCTCTGCTTCTATTTTGAAATGTTAAATGGACTTCTGCACTTGCATGAATACTGTTCTTTATCTCCATATATTTCATTCACATTAAATGGAAATAAAATTATCTTCTACATTCCTATGTTATATGCAAATTGATTTTTTTTTTTTAAATTAGCAAAGAATGATTTGCCTTTTGTATGTACTTGGTAAAACAATTAAGTGTAAAGTGAACCCCAGTTCTTAAATTAAATGGTTTATTAATGAAAAATTAAATGTTCACTCACTGTGCTACTTTAATACATGTAAAGCAGATATCAATAAACACGTAACAAATCAATCTAAAGGGGAAAAAAGTTTTTTTTATTGAATTAGCTGGATAAATGTAAATAAAAATCATCCCTTTTATTTACATTTATCTGGCTAATTCAATAAAATTCAATGTAATTTTAATGTTTTACCTTTTTTACCAACTGAAATAAGATTTGATAGAGTATTCACTATCTACTTTATAAGCAGAAATTTTAGCAAGGATTCAATTTTGGCATCTTTAGCGAAGATGTTGAGATTGCTTAACTTAAATACGGCTAACAATTCATACCCTCATTGGAGGTAACTGTTATCTTTCAAGACCAAAAAAAAAAAAATTAAGATTTCATCTCACTAAAATTAAATACCGATAAATTATTTCAAAGAAGAATTGCTAAATTTGTACCTTGCTAACATTTACTTGTACAACATTATTCTAGAAAGGAAAAATACTGTCAGTCTAACCTTTTGTGATTTATTAAATGAGTTTCTGTTTATATATGTGCATGTGTTCAATGCTGCACTTTTTAAAATTTTAAATGGGTTCCTGTATTCATATGATTATTTTCCCTTTCAGATTTTTCTTTATGATTGTTTATTTGGTTTTTCTTTGGCTTTGTTTTTTTGATAAACATTTTTATTTTAAAAAAAAGAATATTAAATTTCTGATACTATAGCAAAATAACAATTTCAGGGTTATCAGTAATCTGATGTGATAAGAATTGGACAGAATAATTCTAGACTTTATCAAGGTCAGATTGAAAAAGGCAAACTTTTTAAAATTTTAATGTTCGCTTGAAAAATTTGGCTCAATGTAAGAAATATTTTGGCATTTTTTAATTAACAAAAACCACTTAAGTTGATCAAAAAAAAATCCTTGAGATCAATAAATGTTTCCACTTTTCTTTCCCATCATTTATATGTTTATGGCATATTAGCTATAAGTGTGTATTCACTTACTGAATATCTTTTGAATATCATACATACAGCATCATCAAGTCTCCTCTTTATCATGTCCTGTAGGATAACTCGTTTGATACAAAGCTTTTCATAAATTAATACATTGTAAAATATGGATGCAACTTCAAATAAAATGTTTCCATAAACTGTGTAATAAATATAGGACAATTTGGGATTTCAGTGGAATACTAGGTGAAGAATAATGTTAACACACATACCGATGCGATTTAATTGGCTGTTTAGATCAACTCTATCATTTTCATAAAAGATTATCTCTTTTAAAAATTCTAAAATGAAGACATATGTGACAAAAATGACTTCATGTTTGAATTTTAAGGAGGAAAAATACTTCACTTCTTTAAAAAATGCACATGTCATAAAAGCAAGATTATATAACTCAAAATAAATCATAAATTCAATTTGGGAAAAAAATAAAAATATATGTATAGTAGACTTTAATCTGTTATGAATAGAGAAATTGAAGAAATAGTCCGGAAATTTTGTTTTTGCAAAATCATGTTGCACAACAATTAAGCGGCTTCAGTCTGCTTACCACATAGATAGACTCAAATATTTCTACCGTCTACTACAAATTTAATTTCATTGACAATACATTACAAATGGCCATTTTTTCATGCAACAAAAAAATTGTGAAAAAGAGAAATTCATTTCTCATTCACTGGATTCACATTTATAATATTTTATGTTGCCAAATGGTCCCAAGAAGGGCACAAAGATGAATTAGGTTTTAAACCTCCTGAGAAGCTTATGGTTTCAGAAATATTAAATCATCATCATTGGTCTTTTACTAAGATCAATTAACAACAGAGTATTACATACATTAAAAGTTTTAAAAATATTTCACAGATATTTAATTGCAGGAAAATATTTTGCCCATATCAACAATACAAGCAATCTTTCTGCACATTTAAAAATCCATCAACTTTGCATTACAATGATACAAAACTCATGTAAATTATCACCCCCAAATTAATGAAAAATATTTTATTTCTCCAATTTTTTGATCAATCACTGAAAACCTTGCTATGACAACTTGGAACTGAGGGAAAAAAATTATACAGACAAAATTAATGCATGACCCAAATGTGCTAGAGATTTCTTGGCAGAAATTTGAAATGGTACCCAACAAAAATATTCAGAACACAGCAACCAGCCTTAAGACATTTGGAAGCAATTTAACATAGTTTTTTCTCATGTTCTTTATTTCCCACATCTTTCTGGCCAGTGTGTAAAGGCAGTGGATAGCCCCATCCAACTGTTCATTATGAACTTTTGCCACCGCACTTAAGACAATGCTAAAAATCCCCGGATTGCAGCTACTAGACATTTTCATCACAATTATCTATAATTTTTTTTTTTTAATAAAATTTTACTGAATTTCAAGGAACAAATGTCAATAAAATTAAATAGATGAAAATGATTTACTCATATCTAAATAAGTTATAATGTTCAATCTTTTAAATCTAAAACTGAAAGATGCCTACTATTCAAAAATAATTGTCAAGTATCACATGATATGAAAGTAGAATCTATTTCTTATTTTAATAATTATATATATAGAAATTTAACATCAACATAAAAAATTATCATATTTTGTCAATCTCTGAAGAAAAAATAAATTTCATTTCTTATACAAGCTGCAAATTCTCATGTGATTAAAAAAAATTCCAAAAATTAGAAATACACAAAATTTTAAAGATTAGGGCAGCTGTTGATTTCATCAAATAATATCTCGTCAAATGCAAGAAGTTAAATGCATCTTTATTTACACAAACACAAGACATGTTTAACCGAGCTTGCCAGTTAGTTTATTTCCCAACTGCAACGGGCCAAGATAGGGTGTCAAGACAAGTTTCACTTTTTGCAAACATTTGATATGTCTAAAAAAAAAAATATCTCTACAAAGCATATTCTCTACCAATTCTTTCACCATTATATTCTTAATGATAAAAAAAATTCTTGCTGGTATGGCTTTCAAAGTTATTTCATTATAATAATTACATGGCCCGCTTTTTTGTCTCTGCTCCGATTTTTGGCAAACCATTAAAAAGCTCCTGTAGCACTTTTTTTCTTTAAAAAAAAATTATTGATGCTCAATCAACCTTCTAAAAAACTACAATTTTTTTGTACCCATAAAAAAAATTGTAAAATTAATAAAAAAGAGAATTTTTACTTACCTTAACCATCGAGATTGTGGCGCCGTCCACGAACCAAACGTATCATTATACATGCTGATGCTGCAGGTCCAAGCTTTCAGTGGGGAAAAAAGTTTTTTGGATAAAACTATGAACTTTGTCCTTTAAAAAATTATTAAGATTTTTAAAAAACCCAGAATCCACGTGTATCCTGAAGGTTCACTCAAACATTATACTGGCAATTGTATACGTAATGGTTACTACAGTCAATTCTTATATACATCTACATGACTGTCTATTTATAGTTCAAAGGTTCATCTGAGAGAGCAGAGCTGCCGAAATAATGTGCTACTGTCTGTTGTATGAAAACAGAGCATCCATGTATACATAGGTAACATATCCCAATGTACAGGGTTGTGCAAAAATTCAGACCCAATCAGAATGGCTCAACATACAGGCTGTGCCACAACTATCTGTCAATTATCAGCTATATGATATTTGTGAAACTTAAGATCACTGATTTAGTGAACAAACTCTTACCTCATCATGAAAAATGAACGTCTCAGTTGTCAGAGTGGTAATTAATTTGTCCCAATTACTGTGTGAAAAAAAATCACTGGCCCAGGTTTTTAAAAGATGAAGATATCTGTATTTAGAAGGGAAATAAAGAAAACAAACTTAGAAAATTTTTTGTCACTATTAAGTTGTGACATTTCATAGTGTGAAAATTATAAGTGCATGAACACGCTGATAAAGAATGCAAAATTCTACTTGTAAATACCTGGCACCAATCAATTGCTTGAATTTTATCAGAATAAAATTTTTCCAATCTGAATTGCAAAATTAATGAATTAATGTCTGATTGATTAACACGATGCTGAAATACATAAAGAATAGGCCCATAGGCCACAATGCTGACCTGAGTAGCTTTGGCTCAGCGGTCCTTAACCAGACTTTACTCTCTTATACTATTTTTGTCTTTTCTTGATTATCTCCCCTTGTAAGGAGGCTTCACCCTTTATATTAACAGGAGATGTTTGTAAAACGCTTATGCCCTCCTCCCAAAAATAATTCGAATTGTGTGTATCAGCATATGATATGTAATAAAAATATTTGTGACGCGCCAAGCAAAAACCTCCCTTATCTTTATTATGACGTAACGTCAGAAGACGCGTCTAAAGTCAACAAGGTAAAGTCGACGTAAAAAAAAGTGTCCTTGAGAGAAACTCTCGATCCCGATAGAACAAGGGGGTGTTGTTATATTTATATGCTAAGACAGATTCTTGGGTGTAATTTGATGTAGTTTATTCATCACAAACTTCGTCTCCGTCAAGTGTCTGTGTGATCTTTCCTTTTCACAATTAATTGTGTATTTTTTAAAGATTTCCAGTGGTGGCTGAAAAATTCCCGTAAGGCCGTTTCAAAATGAAGTTTGTTTGCCCTCTCCCTATTAGTGTTAAAAAATTGCATCGGTTGGTAATTCGAATTTTTTTTTGTCGGACATTTTCGGTGTTGAAAAAGATTACAGGCATTTCTGAAATAAAAAGAAAGTTGTTGAAAGGATGAGAAAATTCCGGAATAAATAATTTCGAAGTCTTAAAAAGATTTTGGTCGATTCATTTTAAAAGGTCAAACAAACAAGTTTTTAAAGATAGGTTTTTTTTAAATTTAATTTCCAGCTGTTTCATCGTGATGCACATGCAAGAAAAATTTAACAGGAGCATAAAACTAAGTTATTTTTTTCTTCAAATAACGATGCAATGAAAATTGACCTGAATAACTTCCCTTTTATTTATGGAATGAATTAAATAGCTACCCAATTTATACGGTATAAACTGAGTTGGGACAGTTAACGCTGCCGTTTATATAAATAAAACGTGAACTATTATTGATAAATAGTTAAGTTTAATTTTAAAAAAAAACCATTCTCTATAGATAGGACACAGAGTATTTGATTTGGACACTTCTTCCCAAATTAGTTTTAGCTGTTGATTTAAAATGAATATTTTGAAGAAAGATCTTTGAGCTTATTGTGGAACACCTTCTCATGTTGTACAAAAAATGTAGAAAACATCCGCCCCCCCCCCCCCTTTTCTCCTGTGTCACGTGTCTGCTCTATTTCTTTGGATACTTCTTGAAATATTTGTCTTGAATATACGGATGCTCGCATAGATTGTAAGTTACAGTCCCACTATCTAAAATATTTTATGATTGAAAATTAAACAGATTGAACATATGTTTATCGACCTTTTCATAATATGTTAGATGAGGTTATACACAGTACACCGAATGTAAAAATCGCAAACATGATACATTGCTTAAAATGTTATGATTAATAGAATTTGTTACAAATTCATACGAATCGTTTGAACACTTTTAAAACATTCCAACTTATTATTTTTTGTGCATGGTTTATCGACATGTACTAAAGAAGATTCTGGAGTTCTGGATTCCTGAAAACAATATAATTTCGATCATTTATAAAATCGCTGAATCAGGCTGTTGTATGTACATGTAGTAATGTCTCCGGTGCTCATTCAGACCTCTTAACTTAAAACATCAATGCAGTATGAAAGTATACATTAAACGTTTTAGAGGTTAAAGACTTTCTTTTTAATGATCTTATTTTAACCGTTAGTATTAAGGATTTTTTAACCTGTAATAATTTTTTCCCCGACAAAGACTTTACTACAAACATTTCATGATTTAGCATCTACCTTGGAAAATAATAACCTTGTTGTCTTCTGTTGAATCGCAATTAAATTAATATGTATAAATTTTATGCGTTTCAAATTATAAAAATTTGCTACCAATTACACGTAATTTATTAAATGTATACATGTAAAAAAAAAAAAAAAAAAAAACTTTAACAATGTCAATAATTTTTTCCTGCAAAAGTTGTATTGAACATATGCGTACATGTACATGTATGGGCAGTTTAATGCAAAATTAGTACAGTACAAATCTGCACAAAATATGTTAATCCGTGGTAATATGCCTATATTTGTTCAAGTTATATGGAAATTGGAGGATATAAATATCTGAATATATTTTACTTAAGTCAATGATCAAAACGCTGTATATTCTAAGATAAAGGATTTATCGAACATAAAAAATACATGTTGGTCGGCTTTAATATTGCGTGCTTGATCAACTAACCCATACATACAGCTTCTCGTGTATAAAAAAATGTATATAAATAACAACAATTAGTTATTTTAAAAAAAATAACAAAAGTTACAGTTTAAGATTATACATGTATGCCTTGTTCTTGTTTAATAAGTTCAGATAATCAATTAAGAGTAAATGTTCATAGCTGAGTCCCCCCCCCCCGTTTACGATGATCGAAGAATATTAAGAACATTTTACCCGTTTTCTTACTTTCTGTTGCCATTTTCTAACATGCGTGTTTTAACCTATACTAAAATGCTACTAGCATTTAATATGATTAAAATATATCATAATGTGTGCATGTACTTTCTCAGGAAGGTAACAGTGAAGCTTAGTATATGCCTTCAGTCTTCACAAAATCTTTTTCTCAGTACATGTCCTTCGGGCATTTGTAACCTCTAATTACACTAGCCCGAACAAATATTTACATTCCCAGAATTTTATTTAGTAATTTTATTCTTATTTGCCGTTTCACATCAAGGAGATGATACAAAACCAATTTCTATCAATCTATTGTTTTGCCCTTAATATTGTTTTTCATTCCTATAGAACTGTATCTAAAATTTTCTTCTGTGCTTGAAGCTGTTTAGAAGGAAAATCAAAGACTTCTAAGTACAAGTATATTTAATGTTATTGGTATTATTTAATTTGATAATACGGAGGCTTATGCCTCGGAGTTTACATGCCCTTTGGGCTTGTAAGTGTTCCATTTCCACATGACCGCTACCAATTTTACCAGGTTCCGACCTTCGGGCTCCCAGGATTTGGTGAAGACTGTTGCCTTATATTCTATGTCTAGAAATGAAGTTGTGGAGTGTACGTGTGTGTGTGATCACTTGTGGGATTCATATTTATTCTGGTATTGTGGTTTGTTATTCGGCTTATATACAATGATCGGTTCAAAATTAATTCATGATTAACTTTATACAGTCATATAAATTGCGGATTTTTTTTTCATTTAACAAGATTTAAAAAGTGGGGATGGGTGTTACATTCTGATTCACTGAAAGTATGCAGACGCATTTAGTTACAAAAATAATTCTAAATATATAAATATATTTATTTTTAATACTTTAAACATAAATATAAAATAGGAAAAGGAAGGCCAGGAAAAATTAATCAAATGTTAAAAAATTATCAAGAAATAATGATTGAACATTTTAACATTTGATGCACCAAATCTTTATTGATTTGATTTAAACACGCATTTATTGAATTATACAAACGGATCGGAAACAAGTTTGACAATTTTCAAGTTCTTCTTGTGAAACTAAAGACTCGTTTCATAACGACACCTGAAGAAAAAAAAAAGGATCAAACTCTACTAAAAGAAACAAATACAATTTATTCTTTGGTGCAGAATATCTTTTCAGTAAGCCAAAAAGTCTTCAGTATTAAAACAGAAAGAAAAACATGTAAAAAGTTAACTTGTGGTAAAAGAAATGTTATTTTTCCTTTAGATAGAAAGAAAAACCTGTCGCACTCTTAAAAATTTCAGGTATTTAAAACATGAACTATGACAATACTTTCTATCTATTCTGTGTAGTGTATAGACTTTTAATGCCCGGGGGTTCGGGGGGGGGGGGGGGGGGGTAATGGCTGTCTCGAACTTTTTAAAAATAAATACTTTGATAGAGTAACAGTGACAATTAAGTGCATCTGCTTAATTGGGATTGAACCCGAGGCCTCTGTGCTTTACCGAATAAGCTTAAGGGTTAACCCACTAGCCCAAGCTAGTAGGAAGTCGTACGTGTGTCGTTTGTACTACCACAATAGCATTTTTTTTTTATCCAAATATTGCTTTCTTTTACTATTGCAGTGATGTAGATTTCTGCCATTTATTGCATTGAAAAGCCATAAATTGGAAGATCTCCCAGAGGAAGAGAAGATTTTTGATGTTGTCTTGAGTTTTGTTTTTTTCCCTTGACGATCATTTCGACACCCCCCCTCCCCACCCGTCTTTCGTTTCTCAATTACTCAAAGATATACTTTAGAATGTTTATGTTCTATTATTACGATGAAAAATCTTAATTGTTGATACTTTTAAGAGAATCAAATCAAAAGTTTGATAATCTAAATATCATCAAATTATTATATAGCTTTACGTCATTTACGATTTTACGTTATGAAAATTCATGCAGTTACACACGCGTACACTGCACGTCATATAAATATTCCGTCTTTGTCCTGCGATATTTTATACATTTATACACAGAAATATATGTCATGTTATACATCAAATGAAAGAGAAAGAAAAACTCTACAAGAATCAATGAAAAACTGAAAATGTCAAAATTCTTCGTTAAGGGAGGTTTTTGCTTGGCGCGTCACATTTAAATCTGAGCTAAACACCAATTTAAAAAGAAAAGTGAGGTCAAGGTCAAAGGGAATGTCAAATTCAAAAAATGATGCATTTGATTTGATTACATTAGTATGTCAGGGCTCGACATTAACTTTTTTCCCTACTTGTCCATTCGGACAAGTGACCAAGATATTTACTTGTCCGAACTTCAACTTCACTTGTCCGAAAAAATTTTCATTGAATATCTTATTCTGTCAATTGAAAACTATTACTTAAATGAAAAAAAAAATTAAACGTGCTTTATTTATTAGTCTTGTTATTGATAAAAAAGACAAACACATATGAAACAAAATTTTATCTATATAGACTACCTGACCTGACAACAACATAAATGTTTGCAAGTGAATCTGTAATTCAATCAGATATATTCCAAACTGGCAAACGCCGTAAGATCCACGCCATGCAATAGTATGGATGCAATTAGTGAACATCGATCCCGATCAAGTGTGAACTTCAACTTACATAGCAATTGATATCGGGATCGAAATTAGGGTTTATGTACTGTTTCCGTTTGTATTCGATAAACTTTTCAATTAAATCAATAGTTGTTTTTTATTATTATTCAAAGACTTCTTTACATGAAAAATCACTTGTCCAATCGGACAAGTGCCCAGCAATATTCACTTGTCCGTAATTGTTTTTCATTGGTACCGGACAAGCGGACAAGCGTTAATGTCGAGCCCTGTATGTATCAACATATAAAGTTTGATTATACTATCTTGAATGGTATCTTTAAAACTGAGCTAAACACTAACTTAAGAAAAGTGTGGTCAAGATCAAAGGAAAGGTCAAGGTCAAAAAATGTTGATGCAATTAAATACCTTACATCAGTATGTATCAACATATGAAGTTTGATCACACTATCTTGAATGGTGTGTTTAAAACTGAGCCAAACACTAATTTTAGACAAGATGCCCATGGGCCTTATAGGTCACCTGAGCATCATGCATTCAAAATAATTGAATTTGGTTCATGTTTTAAGCTAGATGCTATGGCATTCACAATTTTAAAAGAGGCACCATTGCTAATCATTATGATGATTTTATGAGTTTGTACAAGCCAGACCTCATAAATTTTTCATTTCACATGCTGAATACTATCATTTAGTAAAAAAAAGTATTTCGGAAAAAAAAAAAGAAAATGGATCGTCCGGGATTCGAACCCAGGACCTCTTACATATGAAGCAAGAGACATACCACTACACCACGGAACTGCTATTACCTGATGAGAATTATATGCAAAGATGAAGTCACACACAGGTATATATTCAAGTTTGATATTGTCAAAATTTTACACAATGCATGGTGTCTAATTTAACCTTAATATGTTTTACGGTATGACCGTTGGGGCGAGCGCAGTTATGTACGTACTATCATAAACCTACACATGAACTGCCTATCATTCAAGAAAAAAAGAAAGAAAACAAAATAATAAAAAGAAATCACTTCCCAAACATCGGGATCGAGATTCCGAACTTCTCGGAAGTTTCCGACAAAATCGGAAATACCCGAACCGTTAAAGTGACGAAAGTATGACGTCAGATAAAAAGTTCTGTAGACTTTGGACGCAAACGATGGTTTTATGGCATGGAAATTGCAATAAATCGTTGTTTGTATTTTTTTTTTCAAGTAACTTGTTGCTATGTTTTAGCCACTCTGTTAAAATGCTATGCACCGCAAAGGATTACTGGGAGTTTGGAATTTTTTCACGCGGTGAGATAAAAATTTCTTGGAACAATGTGCAGATTTCAACCCGAATTTCCTCCGTTCGTACATGTTAGTCTATTGAGCTCGCTACGCGAGCGGCGCTTCGCGCCGCCTCGCTGCGCTCGCTATTAAACAGTTCTAATAGATGTAATAAGAATATAAAATCTGCCGAGAATCTGTTTTATACGTAATAACTCTCCTCATGCCCCTGTGCTAAAAATAGTGACATGTAATACAATAAATACTGATAAAACAAACAGGGTAGGGCACTTTGAGAGGGAAGAGAGAGGTCCTAGGGAGTTTTGGTATAAAATTACATTGCAAAAGCTCAAAATCTTCTTGAAGTATCACCCAGAAAGGATAGTGTTACACACAGACAGAATATATAAATTTACGACCTTGAATTTTGATCTTTTGACCTCAAAATCAATAGGGGTCTTCCTTAGGCCACAGGGAGTTGCTATGTAAAATTTCATTGCAAAAGCTCAAAGGGATATCACACGGAAATGAAAGTGTTCTGACAGAATTTGCAAATTTATGACCTTGACCTTTGACATTTTGACCTCAAAATCCATAGGGTTCTTCTTTAGTCCATAGGGAGTTGCTATGCGAAATTTCATTGCGAAAGCTCAAAGGGTTCTCGAGATATCGTGGGGAAACTAAAGCATTACAGACAGACAGAAAGACGGACAGACCCAAATTAATATCCCCGTTTTAAAGCGGGGGACAATAAAATAGAGAAACAAAATTACTGTTACATCAAATTTATGCCCCTGGTTATATTAAGTTACTTTTACCATGCATGCCATCAGCACATTTTCATAGCATGCATAAAACAAGAGGCCCAGTGGCCACATCGCTCACCTGAGCAATTGGCTAGGAAAAACACATATCAGATCAGAACTGAAAGTTTACTGAGGTTGGGCGTGGGGGGAGGCTTGAATTTTAACCCCCCAGGGGGTCATGATTTGAACAAATTTGAATCTACATTACCTGAGGATGATTCCACAGGAGTTTCATCTTTCCTGGCCCAGTGGTTCTTGAGAAGATTTTTAAAGATTTTTCCCATATATTCCTATGTAAAACTTTGATCGGCCATTTTGGCCCCACCTACCCCCGGGGGTCAAGATTTGAACAAACTTGAATCTACACTACCTAAGGATGATTCCACATGAGTTTCATCTTTCCTGGACCAGTGGTTCTTGAGAAGAAGATTTTAAAAGATTTTTTCTATATATTCCTATGTAAAACTTTGATCGGCCATTTTGGCCCCACCCAACGCCGGGGGTCATGATTTGAACAAACTTGAATCTACACTACCTGAGGATGCTTCCATATAAATATGATCAATTATGGCTTTGCTTTTCTTGAGAAGAAGATTTTTAAAGAATGTTCCTATATATTTCTATGTAAAACATTGATCGGCCATTTTGGCCCCGCCCTACCCCCAGGGGTCATGATTTGAACAAATTTGAATCTACACTACCCGAGGATGTTTCCCCATAAGTTTCATCTTTCCTGGCAAAGTGGTTCTTGAGAAGAAGATTTTTAAAACATACCACAAAATTTTCATTAATTCCCATTTATCTCCCCTTGAATGAGGGCGTGGCCCTTCATTTGAACAAACTTGAATCCCCTTTACGCAGGGATGCTTTGTGGCAAGTTTGGTTGAAATTGGTCCAGCGGTTCTTGAGAAGAAGTTGAAAATGTGAAAAGTTAACAACAACGACGACAACGACGATGACAACGACGACAGACAATGGACAAATTGTGATCAGAAAAGCTCACTTGAGCCTTTGGCTCAGGTGAGCTAAAAAGCCAAGGCATTGACAGGACGCTGGTGTTTGTGCGTCTGTTAACTTTAAAAGAAAATTCTATCCATTCGTGAGTTTTATTTATATTTAAATAAAACATTTCATACACAGGCAACAGCAATTCTGTATATTAGTTTTATAATGTTTCCATGGTTACTCTAGCTATCAAATAATTTTTTTTCCCAATTCCTTCAAATTGTTCCTACGTACAGTCTTGACATTTTGTAACACATTTGTAAAGTAAGATACATAATTTTTTATTGTCATGTTTATTCTTATCATATTTTTTAGAATGATTGTTTCAACTTTTTGTGTTGCAGTAATTGCATGAGTAATAATTAATGAAGATTAGCATGGTTAGGAAGTCAAACATGCATTCATGTTTTCGGTCACATTGTTACTCGTTTTTTTTTCGCCTTCGCGCAGCTTCCTCCATGGTTAAATTTTCAAATGTGGAGAAGGTCCCTGTACTTAGTTGGTTTATTTAATACCAAGGAGCAGAGAAGAAGATTTACAAAGAAATAATGCATTTTCACTATATAATCTATATAGCCCCACCCTAGCACTAGAACCCCTGACCCTGGGGCCATGAATTTCATAATTTTGGTAGAGGATTGAATGCTCATTACAGTGAGTGACTCAGGTGACCTACAAAGTGAGGTCAATGTCAAAGAAAAGGTCAAGACAAAAAAATATGTTGATACGGTTGCATAACTCTTATCAATATCTATCAGCATCGGAAGATTGATAAGTATATCTTGAATACAGTAAAACTCGTTTAGTACGAACACGGATATTACGAATTCACTGATATAGCGAAGTCAGATTGGATCCCCAGCTATATAAATTTAATGAATTTCTTATACAGTTATTACAAATTACTATATTACTATTGAACGTACCCAAAGCAAAATTTGACCTACATATTCTTATGATAAATCTGTATACCAAAGAACCTGGTTCACTTGTCGCAAAATTCGGCCCCGTGTCAAAATTAATATTCCTCTTAGTTCTTCTAAAGAGTGTATATTTTAATGAAATTATCAATATATACCTGTACAAAGCTTTATTTATGTTTTATATTGCTGTTAATGTAGCATTGTTTACGTTAACGTTGCGATATTTTGACGTTGATTTATGCGACGTCATGAACAAGAATGGGATGTAATATTTCAAAATATATCCAGCTAACATGCATTTTTCATAATGTAGGTTCATTAAATTTCTCTCACAAATGCAAAATGCAATTTATTGTTCTACATGTGAAAGTATACCATACATACTAATTTATTTTTCATTATTAATGGCAAATAATAATGTTTGAAATCTTTTTTAAAATCATATTTATTAGAGAAAATAGTTGTTTATTGGTGGGTTTTCATATGTTAGTGGACTGATGCCATGAGATTCATGCCGCTAAAAATATTTAAAAGAACTTGTAACAAAAAGGTACAGGAAGTGTTGAAAAAAATCACCATCATACTTTAAACAGTTTACTATATTTTATCGTTAGTTTGATGACCCTACTCAGTTTTTCGCCTTTTCTTTTGATGACGTCATTGCTTCTGTATCTTTCGTCCCTCTGCTCATTGCACTTTTTTAAAAGATACTTATCGTCGTGTTATTAAATACTGATTGAAACCAATTTCGCATCTATTACTTTATAATGAACAGTTAACTTAACAAAATATTGAAGATGGAACTTTTCGTAAGGAGAAAGAATCTCATTCAATTATTTTGTCGATCGATGAATTACAATTTCTTATGTTGCGAGTAAAACTTTTCAACGTAACTGACTTTGAAGTTTGGACATTCGGACTGCGAATCAGCTCAAAATTATCTATCCTCTACCTTAATCATTTGTTCTCCCGAGAAAAAAAAGTATTATCTGGACTTATTTTGTCTATCTCTATTCGGCGGCCAATTCTACATACATGTATGTGATTGTATAACACGAAGCACCACCATCCCATTTCCAGCGGGTTTTATTTTTAATTTACATTTAAGATTTTTTTACTCTCTTCCAATTAGTTTTCAATCAGATCTCAAAGAACTGAGATATTATAAATTTTACGACACATCAGTAAATGAAATTGATTATTAGATGACAAATGCTCACATTTAAAAATGTGTTTCCCCTATTATTATAAAAATAAGTCGTTATTTGAGATGTATTGCTTGGTTATACCAATGCTTATTGAAACATTTTTATAAGATTTATTCAAAGATATAAGCCGTATGTCTTATAGTTAAGAAGTGGACAGAAAAAAATGATGTTGTTTTAGGTTTAAGAATTTGTTCCTGTACAAATCTGTACGAAAAAGGTCTAACATATTTGATGTTTTACTGAGTGGACATAAAAATCGATGTTGGACCGCTGAGTGAGATGTTGGACCTGTCGATGAAATGTTAGACCGCTTACGTCACATTATGGCCGGACCTTAATCTCATTTGCTTTCTTTGGTGATAAACAGTGATGGATATGAAGTTTACATCACGGAACACAGTACAAGATGCATGCATGTAAAAAACAATAAAAGGTATTTTAAAAAAAAAAAAAGTTATTGATCGTGTCCTCGGGCAAAAAGAGTTTTGTCGACCCTCGACCCAAGTCTGGTTCGAAGGTCGACAAAATGCATGTCAATGTCAACTCGGTCAATAAATGTATAATATTTCTCGTACATGTAAACAGTAGTTTATCGTTTCTATTCAGCGCAAAAGTTTTAAAGACGGTAGTAATAACCAAACTTTGTAAACGACTAAAAGGATTATGATTGAAGTTGTTATAGAAAATGATTTAGTGTGCATGTAGCTGAAGACCTGTGCTCGCTGGTCTGAAAAAAAAAATGGAATGGACCACGGTCACCATAAAACTACATGGTCAGTTCTGCAGTTAATGTGCATGTCGGTGTGGCTCGCCGGCTTTTTTTTTAAAAACAATTCCAACAAAGAATTCGAAGTAAATTCATGTAATCATAAAACAAAATTGTAGAGCTATTGTTCTGATACATGCAGAAATATAACCAGAATCTACGTGATACGTGTATTGAACAGACCGAATTTAACCTTTACATTTCACAATGTAAAGGTTTTGTGTTATCGAAAATGCCCAACTAGTAAAAACTTGTTTGTAAATCCTACAGCTGCGAATGACACAAAGATCATTTTTATACGTTTTGCACCGCGCTATGAAACAAACCCTACTCTGCAGAAACCATGTAGGCATATCCCGTGACAAAAATCCAGGGTAACAGTACGTGATTCATGCATCTTGAGAGGCCTGCATCTTCATTTTGATGCCAATATTTTCTCACATACAAAGTGTAGGCGTCGGAACCGGGGAAGCGGGGAGCTTAGGCCCCACTATTTTGCAAATATATACACAATATAGGCATTGAAAATTGGGGTTAACATTTTTAGCGCCCCCCCCCCCTTTTAATTTGCCTTCGATGCCTACGTCTTATATTCATCATTTTCTTTTCTTTTTTTTTTTTACATAAATCCACTGAATGAGCAAATGCACAAAAATTTCTATTAAAAAAATATATATTAATTTTATTTATTTTGTTTTGCTTTGAAGACTGCATTCAGCTTTGAATATCCTGTGTTTTCCTTGCATAAATGCATTGAATTGTGAAAGAACTTTTTTGACATGCAAAATATGATAGCGGCCGATTTGATACTTTGCATCAATATTACTTGTTTGAAATATTTTAGTCACTTTTTCATAAATACACGTGTATAAGACCGAAGCACTTATAATCATTGATAAGCAAAATATAGCTGTACACTCAGCATTTGTTTAGTTCATTGATAATTAATCAAGCGTATTTTTTTTTACATAACAAAAAAATTGAGAGAAAGAGAGAGATAGAGAATAAAAAGTTAAGGTTGGAAGAGTATAATTAATTATGGTTATGGTTAAAATGGAACATCAAGTAAAACTTAACCATTCATTTAGTAGGTAGAGGGTAGGATGAATTAAGATATTTTCGACATGAAAATATATAAATATATAGTTAAGAACTATATGAGCTATTTTCGAAACTTTTCACCTTTACACAGATATCTCATCACAAGTACATATAGAGACGATCGATCGATTGATTGTAAACTTGTAGTTTAATGTTCAGGTCTCTGGAGAATATTTCACTGATATGGAAACGCCACTACTTGCCGATGGAGAGCTGGAAATTTTGCCCTATGCTCGGCACTTATCCAGGGTCATTGAGCAGTTAGGTAATTTTTTCGTAGTCTCGTTTTCCCCAGACTCTCGCTCTCGAGACTTTGCTTTGGCAAAGTCTCGAGAGTGAGAGTCTGGGGAAAACGAGACTATTTTTTTCGTGCCTACTACGACGCGGGAACTCGGTTTAAACGGTCTCATCTGAAGAACCTGTCTCCACGTCCCACAGTGGGATTCGAATCCGCAACGTAAAGATCAATTCCTTACTTCGCGACTCTAAAGAGCATAATGCTCTGACCACTGCAATTGGCTGGTTATTGTCAATTTCTTAGCAAATATATAAAATGCGTGTCTTAATAAGGATTTACGTTACAGATGCTTTCATGGAGCATAGACATAAGGCGCTTTAGGTCTGTGCTTGGAGCACACGCATCAGTACTTTGTGATCCTTGACAATAAAAAGTATCTTTAAATTTTCTATCCTCTGCTCTTTTGTTATTACGATACAATGTAAGTATATATTTCTTACGCTTCAGATTAAATTGCACAAAGGCCAATAGATCTATCCCTTTGCTTTAGGTCTATGATTAATATCAAAAATGTTACACCCCCCATTGTGACGTCATTATTTTTAAAAATGACGTACTTGTATTTCTAAATTGTTTTATCGATAAGACTTTATATGTACAAAGGTATTGCAACTAAATGTATAAAATATCATCGACTTGATATTCATAATGTTGATGTGAAGAATTCATCCTATAAAATTAAGATTTTTCAGCTATAACTGGCGAGTAATATTACATCTTATAGCACCATTCTGTCTTATTCATGTGTTTTGTTGGTTTAAAAATTAACACATTTTTAAAAAATGAACATAGTCCGCAAAATAACACCATCGTAATTTTTTGCATAAAGAATGCTTTTAAATCAATATTTCATCTGAGAAAATTTCAAAGTGGTGTAATGATGCGGACCTATTGAAAAATGCGTTTAAGTAGTTGATTTTTAACGATTTTTCCGGAAATACGCATTCCATGTATGTTTTGACCGCCATAAAATAGTTAAACGGGGACACGTTCTAAAAATTTTGGTTTATATTTTAAGCAAGCATATATCCAACATTTATTTTCACTATAAAGTTTTGATTCAGTTGAAACTTAAATTTTTGGAAATTCTCAGGGCCAAATATTATAAGAAGTGAATTTTGTTCTTTCTTTCAGTATGTGCAATGGCTGTGAAGAAAATGAACGGAAACTTGGTGGATCGACAGACAGCAGCAAAGCAATATGCTCTCCCTTCTTCAATTGGGGCATTGTTACAACGCACTTTGAAAAATTACGCACTTTGAAAAAAATTTTCAAAGTGCGTTAAAATTTGGGACCAAGCTAACGCACTTTGAAAAAAATAATTTTTTTTCAAAGTGCGATAATATCGACCATATTAACGCACTTTGAAAAAAAATGTAAAGATTGATCAATATTCCTTCAAATAATCAGTATAATAAAAAACAGATTCTGGTTTGATAATTTTTTCATGATAAAGTCACAGTAGTACCTGAGATATTGACGTTTTAAATATTTAAGGTTTTGATAAAATAAAAGGGAAAATTAAAGGGTCTTGAAAACAAGAGGCCCAGGGGCCACAGCGCTCACCTGAGCACATCGGGCTTGAATTTACTCCCCCCCCCCCCCCCCACCCCTCCAGGCGTTCATCATTTGAACAAACTAGAATCTACACTACCTGAGGATGATTCCATATAAATATCACTAATCATAGCTTTGAAGTACTTGAAAAGAAGATTTTAAAAGGTTTCCCTATATATCCCTATGTAAAACTTGGGTCGGCCATTTTGGCCCCACCCTAGCCACGGGGGTCATGATTTGAACAAACTTGAATCTACACTACCTGAGGATGATTCCACATGAGTTTCATCTTTCCTGACCCAGTGGATCTTCAGAAGGATTTTTCAAGATATTTCCTATATATTCCTATGTAAAACTTGGGTCGGCCATTTTGGCCCCACCCTTGCCCCGGGGTCATGATTTGAACAAACTTGAATCTACACTACCTGAGGATGATTCCACATGAGTTTCATCTTTCCTGGCCCAGTGGTTCTGGAGAAGAAGATTTTTAAAGATTTTTCCTATATATTCCTATGTAAAACTTGGGTCGGCCATTTTGGCCCCACCCTTGCCCCGGGGGTCATGATTTGTACAAACTTGAATCAACACTACCTGAGGATGATTCCACATGAGTTTCATCTTTCCTGGCCCAGTGGTTCTCGAGGAGAAGATTTTTAAAGATTTTTCCTATATATTCCTATGTAAATTTTGGGTCGGCCATTTTAGCCCCACCCTTGCCCCGGGGGTCATGATTTGAACAAACTTGAATCTACACTACCTGAAGATAATTCCACACGAGTTTCATCTTTCCTGGCCCAGTGGATCTTCAGAAGGATTTTTCAAGATATTTCCTATATATTCCTATGTAAAACTAGGGTTGGCCATTTTGGCCCCACCCTTGCCCCGGGGGTCATGATTTGAATAAACTTGAATCTACACTACCTGAGGATGATTCCACATGAGTTTCATCTTTCCTGGCCCAGTGGTTCTGGAGAAGAAGATTTTTAAAAGATTTTTCCTATATATTCCTATGTAAAACTTGGGTTGGCCATTTTGGCCCCACCCTTGCCCCGGGGGTCATGATTTGAACAAACTTGAATCTACACTACCTGAGGATGATTCCACATGAGTTTCATCTTTCCTGGCCCAGTGGTTCTGGAGAAGAAGATTTTTAAAGATTTTTCCTATATATTCCTATGTAAAACTTGGGTCGGCCATTTTGGCCCCACCCTTGCCCCGGGGGTCATGATTTGTATAAACTTGAATCAACACTACCTGAGGATGATTCCACATGAGTTTCATCTTTCCTGGCCCAGTGGTTCTCGAGGAGAAGATTTTTAAAGATTTTTCCTATATATTCCTATGTAAAACACGGGTCGGCCATTTTGGCCCCACCCTTGCCCCGGGGGTCATGATTTGAACAAACTTGAATCTACACTACCTGAAGATAATTCCACACGAGTTTCATCTTTCCTGGCCCAGTGGATCTTCAGAAGGATTTTTCAAGATATTTCCTATATATTCCTATGTAAAACTAGGGTTGGCCATTTTGGCCCCACCCTTGCCCCGGGGGTCATGATTTGAATAAACTTGAATCTACACTACCTGAGGATGATTCCACATGAGTTTCATCTTTCCTGGCCCAGTGGTTCTGGAGAAGAAGATTTTTAAAGATTTTTCCTATATATTCCTATGTAAAACTTGGGTTGGCCATTTTGGCCCCACCCTTGCCCCGGGGGTCATGATTTGAACAAACTTGAATCTACACTACCTGAGGATGATTCCACATGAGTTTCATCTTTCCTGGCCCAGTGGTTCTGGAGAAGAAGATTTTTAAAGATTTTTCCTATATATTCCTATGTAAAACTTGGGTCGGCCATTTTGGCCCCAACCTTGCCCCGGGGGTCATGATTTGAACAAACTTGAATCTACACTACCTGAGGATGCTTCCACATGAGTTTCATCTTTCCTCGCCCATCGGTTCTGGAGAAGAAGATTTTTTAAAAATGCCATTAATTTTTAACAAATTTATGATTATCTCCCCTTGGAAAAGGGCGTGGCCCTTCATTTGAACAAATTTGAATCCCCTTCACCCAAGAGTACTTTGTACCAAGTTTGGTTGAAATCGGCCCTGTGGTTCTTGAGAAGAAGATGAAAATGTGAAAAGTTTACGACAACGACAACAACGACGACGACAACGACAGACGATGGACAAATTTTGATCAGAAAAGCTCACTTGAGCCTTCGGCTCAGGTGAGCTAAAAAGAGTGACAATTGTTTAAGTTCATTAATTCGTTTCTTCTTTTTTATAATTCTAGTCTTTGATAAGTAGATGTAAAGGTCTATAGGGGGCACTAACAGAGGACAGCTTCAAGCAACTTAGCATTTATCATAATAAAAAGGGGCCAATTTGATTGTTCAAAACTATGAAAATTCTTTCTCTCTCATACATTTTACTGTACTTAAAAATTTCTTGTTTTCATCTGTTTTTTAATTAAGGTTTTCCGTCTTAACGGTAGACCTTATAGCGATTCTATTGTTTCTTATTATTATTATTATTATTATTTTTCTGACGCGATTTCTCAAAGACTACTGGATGGAATTACATGAAATTTTCAGGACAGATGTGTTGTTAAATTGATTTGATACATCTGAGAGATTTTTTGGAAATTCGCTTTCGGTGCCAAGTTATGGACCTTTTTCTGATTTTTAAAATGTCATTTTGTCTACGGATTTTCTCAAGAACAGTAAAAGATATCAATGTGAAACTTTCAGAGATCATAGATGAAGATAAATACTATCCAGGACGCGACATTTCGTTTGTCGTCATTACTTTCGGTCGCCACCGGAAGCCAATGTAAAAAGTCCAATTTTTCAATTTTTTTTGTTTTTCAATATTTTTCGGTTATTTTTGGTATATTAATAGAGACCTTTCTTATAATGCTTACTTTATAATTTGTTTAAGTATTGATAGATCTAAAATCTAGATATTAGCATTTAAAAATCTTAAGCATTCCAAAATGGCCGCTCTATCTGTAAAGTCCGACATTTCGCAATAGGGGTTTAAGGAGGCATCTGAGCGTTTGCTTAAACGAAAGTAACACAAGGACAAATGAAATATAAATTAAAGGAGTACTTGGCACGTCGTAGTTACGTTGCAATTCTGTGTCAAACTAAGTTCTTCTTAAACGTCTTCTATAATTGATTTTGGTTGGTTCTTAAAGTAGAAAAAGAAAAGACTAAATGCGCAAATGAAATTCGATACCTAATATCTTCTGATTGCACCACGGAAAAGCAGATCTCAAATCATTGTTACAAGTAATATTTTTTTCAAAATAGAATATCAATGAATACAGTAAGAAAAAAACTTACCCAATTTTTCCCCATGCACACTTGTGCCATATTAAACTAATAGAAAAGACAAAATAAAATAACCATATTTTTTAGAAGATCGCTTAACGGCGTTTATATTAACATTATTGTCTCAAAGATCTTATTCAAGTTATTGAGCACAAACGGTATCCAATGCCTTGACCGTCGTAAGGTGAACCATTCTTTTTGGCGAAACATTTGAATCTCTTCATGAATCGGGATAGTTGACTTTGGCGATAAACATGAAATTAAAAAAAAAAAGTTAAAATTCATAGCCGCTTCACTGTTTTAGTGTTACTTGCCTAATGCTATATGGAGTTTGTGAAATGTATTAAATATACTTTCTAATCATCAAATTTTAGGCTATATGAACGTTTTTTTTTTTTTTATTTCATTGAAGCTATCACACCTATTAAATAGAACATTACCAAGAAAAGACGCGAAGATTAACTCGTGGCGTTTGGCGTGAAATTATGAATAGTGACTTAGCCTTTCATAATTCTAAGACAAAAGCACTTTATACAGAGGTACTGTATATACAAGAAGATTCAGAGAAGAGGTCCCAATAGCGTACGTTATATTTAGCGCGTTGGATTTTCATTCTGGCGACTTGGATTCAATCCCCCTCTGTGCAATATTTTCAGCTAGATTTTAGGGTTTTTTTCCGAATCGGACGGAAGACCTATCGTTGCTCGCAACGAAATCGTATCTAGTTAACTCATTTATTATTGAAATTTTCAACGTCATACCAGTTATGTAAATACATAATTATATGAATGCTTTGAGTATAGCATAGACATCGAGACTGGGCGAAGGGCCAGGGGAGGGAATGGGGGGCTAAGCCCCCCACTTATTTTGGAAAGATATATACATCGTATAAGCATTGAAAATGCAGCGTACCCTTTTTAGGTTTATTGCTCCCCTCCCCCGTTTGTTACCGACACCTATGTATTGGAAAGATAAAGATTTGGACTGAGGGATCTTATACCCGTCTTCTCCTCTTTTCGACAGGCGTAAATCAATTCATTTTTGAGGTTAGGGTTAGGCTTAGTTTTTTGAAAGATAAATAAGTAAAATAACAAATAAAATCTTTCCATGACTAAAATATGATTTTTTTTTTCAAAGTGCGTTAAGTGTCTCCATGGTAAAATATATTGATGTAGAATCTTAACGCACTTTGAAAATTTTTTTCAAAGTGCGTTGAGTTGGTCCCAAATTTAACGCACTTTGAAAAATTTTTTCAAAGTGCGTTGATATTGTCCCAATTTTAACGCACTTTGAAAAAATTTTTCAAAGTGCGTAATTTTTTCAAAGTGCGTTGCCACAGGGCATAACAATTTTTGTTAAAATTGGTCCTTATGGAGGGTAATCGTGTTCAAAAATCCAGACTTGTAAGTTTGTAATTCCAAACTTGTAAGTTTGTTAATCCAAACTTGTAATCATATCAATTTCATCGTCTACATTTGTAAGTAGGTAATTGCGACATCCAAGTATGTAGTTCCAAACATACAAATGTGTTGACTTTGAGTTTATATATTTTGAATGTGTGTATCTTTGATGTTGTAAACTTTGTTTTCCGGAATTTATATTTCCGCACTAGGAATGAAACACAAAGACAATTCACAACTCTACAAATCTAAAGTCTACATGTTTATCAAATTTTGTTAGTGCAAAACTATGGAGGGGCATAAGTGCCATAAATCTTTTTAAATTTTCTTGTTTTCATTTTTATTTTTTAACTTTTTGTTTTCCAAATTGAATAAATTCTAGAGGCTTCATTTTGATTTTAACTTTCTTTTTATTTTTTCTAGTTTTATTTTATTTTCTTCATTGCTGTAGGAACCAATGTTGGAGGGGGGGGGGGGAGGGTGCCCAAATAATTTTGCCAATATACAGAAAACTATAGAAAATAGTGGCTAAACTTTTGTGACTCCTCAATAAAAACGTCTGAGGACTTTTTTTTCTTCGGTGGTGGGGGGTTAGTTGATAGTGCCCCAACTGAAAATTTATGGCTCCCCCCAACCCTTCAACTGAAATTGTTTCCTACGTGCCTGTTCTTTATTTTACTTGGCAATTTAGCTTTAATTTGTACAAAGTGTATTTTGATTCCATTTGATATTTTGAATCATGTTTCACTATACCTTACTTATTACTATTTTTTGGTAGCAACTATAAGAAGAATGGAAAGTTTGAATAAGATAGTATGACTAAGAATCTGAATAAAATTCAAACAAAAAGAGGTGCTACCGCCTTATTTTAAACAAAGAGGTCTTGCTCAAACAGTCTAGTCTATCAATACAGCATATGACTTTGCTGTTCTTGATAATAATATTTCTTTATAAACATTTTGTTCTTATATATTACTTTGTAATATTTTGAATTTAAATCTTCAATACATGAGGATGCTTAAATTAATATGACTACACACATCTTTTCTGTTCTTGGGATTTATCCCCTTATTTTTCAATGTAAACCTTTGATCCACCAGTGTCAGGCCTCACCCTTCCCTTAGAGGTTATGATTTGAACAAATTTAATTCTACACTACCTGAGAATGCTTCCATATAAATACTAATATCACTAATCATGGCTTTGAAGTACTTGAGAAGATGATTTTTAAAAGATGTCCCTATTACTCCTACGTAAAACTTTGATTTGCCATTTTGGCCCCTTCCTTCCCCCGGGGGTCATGATTTGAAAAAACTTGAATCTACGCTACCTGAGGATGATTCCATGAGTTTCATCTTTCCTGTCTCTATTCTTGCCAAGAAAACGTACCTGTACCTTCGAGGGCTTGTGTACCACTTCCACCATAGAAAGGGGGATGTTGAGCAGACGATCATTGTACCAGAACAGAATTAGAATGAAATTGTCTGATGATTGTTCAGACTGCTGCCAGAACTGGAACCATGAGCTTTAGTCCATTACAGATGGTCCAGATCTGCTTGAAATGGGCAAGCTGGAATATTCATTTGGTCTCTGTTGGGAACATGTCTGCTTGAAATGGGCAAGCTGGAAGATTCATTTGGTCTCTGTTGGGAATACGTCTGCTTGAAATGGGCAAGCTGGAAGATTCATTTGGTCTCTGTTGGGAATATGTCCTGGCTGCAGGGCCTAGAGGGAATGTTCTTGAAGCTGTGAAGTAAAAAGTTCCGTTAACCTATGGGGATGCTAGTGTCCATTGTAACTAATGCCAATAAAGATGTCAGTGGTTTTGTTTGACAGTTTTTTGGCCGCACCCCACTTCAGAACAGCAAATAGTTCACCCCATCTGAAACAATTTTGAACGATGTAAGAGAAAGTCACTGAAAATGAAAGGGAAAACGTTCAGAACATAGTCAATTGTACACTAAAGTACTCCTAGAGAGCTGAGGAATGCATGCTGGCATTAGAGCTAATCTCCTTTGGGGCTCAGAAAATATATCATTCCCATACAGCGAAACAATCAAGGGAAATGTCCCACAGAGCTTTTCTATAGTCAAAATCATAGTCCAATAAGACTGCATGAATTCCCATGCATAGTCATACAACACAAACGACGAAGGGAGGCTGACAAAATGTATGACCATGGTGAAGATTGTGTCCATGGTTAAGGTTGGGAAAAAAACACTGAATCAATTATCTTGACGTACAGTCTTAGTAAGACACAGACACCCCAAAAAATTAAACAAGAGGTCCAAGGGCCTTAACGCTCACCTGATTATAGTACAAAACTGTAAAGGTTCCATAGAAGTATAAAAAAAATTAACTGATACATGAAGCAATGTTGCCCAATAATTTAAACAAGAGGCCCAAGGGCCTTAAAGGTCACCTGAGTATAATAAAACAATTCAGAGGATTCATAGAATATAAAACAAACTGAAAGATGAAGCTTTCCCAAAAGCAAGAGGAATAGGATGATCAGGATCACTGAAATAATTAGTCTAATATTTAATAACAACTCCTAAATCAATTTCCAATCTGCCCCCCATTTGTCACTATCACCAAGACTATAAACGTATTCTATGTGTACATATCAAGGATCGAAGAAGAATGAAATTACCACAGTATTATCGCAAATCTCGCTTGAGAGTATACACTCGGACCAAAATAGCATTGCGTTAAGTGATGACACTATTGGATTTGACAATTGAACAATTTGAATCACGGGTTTCATTTTCTAAAACAAAATTAATTGCTTGATTAGGCCCAATCTCCTGCGGTGTCCATTGCCTGTATAAGTTAAAAAAGTGTCCAACGGCCTAGCCTTATTGTTTGATTGTCTAAAATCATTGTTGACTTTTTGAAAAAGATATATATAAAATCATTTTTTAGCATGTGATATATTCCTTAAACAGACTGTACATGAATATCATTCGATGGCGCACGCTATCCTAAATATGTATTTCTGCCGATTTCCTTATTTATGGCATTTTCCATTTTAAGTGTTTGTTCGCTTTATGTTCTGTGCGACTTTTCAGTACATTAAAATTTTTTTTTCTCTCCATATTTTAGCCATTGAGCTATTCCATTGAGTTGGCAAACACATGCAATGTGGGTATTACAGGAAATCATGTGATTACCCAGCTGATGGCGGAGCACTTGTAATTCAGTGACAAAATATAAATTCATAGGTGGTAAAACATGTAAAACATCGGATTTATTCAAAAGTTTACCGTTTTATTGTCATGACTGTCAAAAATACCATATATTTTAAATGTATATGTGCTACTGCATACCCATTTCAACGGCTGCCATGACAACTAATAAACATGCGACTAGAAAAATCTAAATCCTTGTGCTTTTTTTTTTTTCATGCAGTACACATTTTACTGTTATGGCTAATATTATTCATTAAAAATAATAAATATCACTTATAAGTCTTGTTTAAAATAAATAATGTAACAAAACTTACCAAATCTAAGTATGTTTAACTTTATTGATGTACTGAAGAAAAAAAAAACAAGAAACGGCCATGTTAATGTGCCCAGGGAACATGCACCTATACAAACATGACATGTATCAAGCTACCAGTTCTGAAACATATCTTATTTGAGGATCATTAAACAGATAACCCACACTCACAATAATTTAATAAGGTATTACCTATAGGTCTATTAAATACTTAGTTCAACAGAAACCACTTTTTTGCCGTTTTCTCCAGTTGTTCCATATCTTTCTTGGAAACATTCCATATTTTCGGCTGTACATTTGAGAATGAGGACGGGCCTATAAACAAGAGGCCCAGGGGCCACAGCGCTCACCTGAGGACACTGGCTAGGAAAAAGCACATATCAAATCAGAAGTAAAAGTTTACTGAGATTGGGGGGGGGGGGGTGAATTTTAACCCCCCTAGGGGATCATGATTTGAATAAACTAAAATCTAAATTACCTGAGGATGATTCCATATACATGTAAATATTACTAATCATGGCTTTGAAGTACTTGAAAAGAAGATTTTAAAAGGTTTCCCTACATATTCCTATGTAAAACTTTGATCAGCCATTTTGGCCCCACCCTACCCCCGGGGATCATGATTTGAATAAACTTGAATCTACACTACCTGAGGATGATTACACATGAGTTTCATCTTTCCTGGCCCAGTGGTTCTTGAGAAGAAAATTTTGAAGATTTTTCCTATATATTCCTATGTAAAACCTTGATCGGCCATTTTGGCCCCACCCTACCCCCGGGGGTCATGATTTGAATAAACTTGAATCTACACTACCTGAGAATGATTCCATATGAGTTTCATCTTTCCTGGCCCAATGGTTCTTGAGAAGAAGATTTTTTAAAAAAAATTCTTTATTTCCTATGTAAAACATTTATCAGCCATTTTGGCCCCACCCTGCGCCAGGGGGGTCATGATTTGAATAAACTTGAATCTACACTACATGAGAATGATTCCACTTGAGTTTCATCTTTCCTGGCCCAGTGGTTCTTGAGAAGAAGATTTTTAAAAAACGCCATTAATTTTTCTCTAATTCATAATTATCTCCCCTTGGAAAAGGGCGTGGCCCCTCATTTGAACAAATTGTAATCCTCTTTACCCAAGGATACTTTGTAGCAAGTTTGGTTGAAATTGGCCCAGCAGTTCTTGAGAAGAAGATGAAAATGTGAAAAGTTTACAACGACAACGACTACGACGACAACAACGACAGACAACAGACAAATTTTGATCAGAAAAGCTCACTTGAGCCTTCGGCTCAGGTGAGCTAAAAAGCACCAATGTATCTTTGTTGGATTTTGCAATTGTGTTTCAGTCAGATTCATCAGTGTCATCACTCAATGCATCATAATTTCAGTGGAAGTGTATACTTTCAAGCAAGATTTGGGATAATCCTTCAGTACTAATTTTAACCCTTACATGTCATTTCTCACATTTGCATTTCATGATCTTTGAGGAACATTTTAATAAGTTATTTTTGTCTCATTTTTATTTTGTCTATTATTAACAAGTCTATCTGATCATTAAAACTATGAATTAAGTAGTTTTTGTATAATACAATAAAGAGCAAGAGCCACTTTGGGCCTTATTTTGCCCTGATGATATCTGAAAAATCAAAACCACTCAGTTTAGGTTGCAAATAGTATTCAACACTTGGAGTGTTGGTGACCACGATCTATTAATCATGACGTACTTTTCCCTCTAGTCAATGCATTATGACATCATAAAATGTGTAATTTTCCTCATATTCCCTAAATTCCTTTGAAAATGGCCTAAAGTTGAAGTATAAGATCGTAAGTTGAATCGCAGCTGTCTTTGCATGTGTGTGTTTTGCGACCACGAGACTGTTGCTCAACATGTCTCATGTAATCTTGCAACGTTTCACTATCATTGCTTGATTTATCAGCTTCAATTGCCATGCTTTGCAACAGGTATATATACCGTATATAATTATAAGCATCTTAACTATGTCAACTGAAGAGCGTCGGAAACGGTTATATATATACCCGGCCCTCGGACTCGCACGAACATTCATACTATGGAATGCATGAGCGCACGAGCACGCATGTCCGATCGTTTTGTCGCACGCTCAATCGTCCGATTACCTGATCAGTCATGCAATCCTATCGCATTATCTTACAACACTCGCTTTCATTCTACAACAGTCGCATATAGACACAAGATGCAACGTGAATCTACAGTCAATGGACAAAAGAATTTGTCATTTTAATGGCGTTGCATTGTTTACGTTCAAAACAGGGGTTTTAAATGGAGATTTGTATACTTAAAATTAAAGTTACTTACCTAATATTTGTTCAGATTTCCCTTCATATGGATTACTTCTTTAATCTGATCTGGAATGGATGCGTAGAGGCTGTGGACATATTCCAAGGGGATATTTTCTGACACTTGTCTAATTGCCTCAAACAGCTGATCGCGACTTTTAATAGTTGCGGACATGCCTTTAAGCTCTCTTTTGATCTTCAACCAAATGTTTTCAATCACACATAAATCTGGAGACTGAGCTGGCCAGTCGGTGCAGTTCATATTATTTTCATTCTTTTAGTTTTTCACTACGAGAGCCCTATGTACAGGGGCATTATCGTCTTGGAAAACATAGCCTTTGTTCGGAAAATGTCTGGAAATTACAGGCCATAAATTATTATCAACTACAGTCAATTCTCGAATTATTGCTATTCGATTCATCGCCATTTTCGCAATACCGCCATGATTTCCCAAGAATGTTTTCCTGCTATATAAAATTCTCTTTATAACGCCAAATTCGCATACCGCCATCCGCCACCGTTTTCACAACAAACATCAATTTTTAAGTGTCAATTATCTCGATATACCGCCACAGGTGCATGTGGTCAGTGAAGCGCGGCTAATTAGTTGACGCTATCCCTGTTGTGAAGTATGCAAAGGCAGAAAAGGTACATGCAATTAAGTAATTAAACAAGAATTAAATAAACAAGAATTTTACCATGAACTGTTATAATAATTTTGTTTTCTGTTTAATAAAAAATCATTTAGTCACGGCTTTGCCATGAAAGTGGTCGTTGTTAAAGTACGCTGATAAAGATATTATGTTGATGATCTCTGGTTTAACAGTCATATTTAAACAATGCAAAGTTTGCTGAAAAAAATAATTATACAGTGTAAATTGTGAACGTTTCATTAACATTGATGCCATAAACAATGAATTTATTCAAGAATTCATTTTAAATTACGTACTATCAGCAATATATCACGACGATCAACACAGCATTTTTTTTTCAATATCAGACATGCAGATTTACATGCATACACATGTACTTGATGTCTTTATTTCATTACGGCACATTTTGTTTAAGTGAAATTGTACATTGAAAAAAATAATTATTTGAAGTATTTTTAAAAATATTTTTTATACATGTACATCTAATAATAATAGAAATGCTAAATGGTATTTCTAAGAACTGTAACTCTACTTCTTTTTTTCTAAAACATGGGAAATTCAATTCAATGCCAAATTCGTTATACCGCCATGATTTCTAAATTACAAAAGGTGGCGGTTTAACGAGAATTAACTGTATTTCTAAGAATTTGAGTGCATTTATATTACCTTCGACAGGTACAATAGATCCCATACCATCAAAACACATGCATCCCCAGATCATAAGTGTTATCCTCTTTTTCGATGGCGGACAAATCAAATGGGAACTGTTGGCTTTGGTGTCCTTTCTCCATACATATACATGGTTATCTGTCCCGATAACAATCTGATTTTCATCGGAAAATATATATTTTTTCCATTCTTTATCACTTTTCCAGTTTTTTCGTTCTTGAAAGCATTTTATCTGCTTTTTTCTGTTCACACATCAAACCACCACAGTCTTCCTTGCACTTTTCCTTTGAGCCCTTCTTCACGTAATTTTCTAAATACTGTTCTTTTCACTAAATTGTCTTCCTCTTCCTTCGTTCAGTTTGTTTTTCAAACTGTTAAAGTGTCCCTTCTGTTTGCATTAGCGAGATGACTCAACTTCGTCTTGTCCCGAGGTGTAAACAGAAGTCGACGGCCAGATCTCGGTTAGTTTTCGACAGTACACAGTCTTTCAAATTTATTCAAAATACTCATGATTGTTGACCTTGGTATACCAAAGATTCTCACCAATTCAAATTTATTTGGAGTGTGATGTGTAGATTTTACAATCATTTCTTTTACCTCTCTGCTTCACTCAACTGATTTACGCCCCATATTTTCCACTGATGTTTTTCAGTGTTTAATGTTTATAGAAACACAAATGACTAAATGACGTCACAAAATCGTGACATAATTTCTCCAGTCTCTTTACTGAAAGTTTCATTCTATTTTATTTATTCTATAAATAGCGGGGGTGAAAAATATCCGCAATAAAAATGACGAATACTTTTGTCCATTGACTGTAGCTCTTTCTTGCCTAATTTTCTTATTCTATTAACATCTAAAAATACATTATTAACAGTGATGAATTATCAAAAGTGGATTGCAAAGGGGAATAACTTCTGTCAGTAAAATACAAATTTATAGAGCCTTGACCAGGACAAGAATATTTCACAAATGGTCCAGATGTTTAAAAATCTGGTAAAAATATCTTTTCTTATTAAAACATTTACTTTGTTTGCTTTTGATATGCCAAGGCCCAGTAACAATTTTCATAGAAATAATACATTTTCACAACAGATTCAACACAGCCCTAATACACCCAAAACCCCTGTCACACCGGGGCTGCGTCCTCACGGCGACTGCACGGCGTCCTCAAAAAATGCAAAACGCCAACGTGATCGCAGTAGAGTCTCCTACAGCGCTGTGACAATGCGGCGAGATCTCCGCTGAACGCCATAGGATCGCGTAGGCTCTCCTAGAACGCCAGGGGACGGCGATAACTTTGGGCATGCACAAAGTATGCGCCGTGTGATCGCGGTCTGATAAGAACGCAGTAGAAATGTAGTATGATCGCCGTAGCAGCGTAGTGAGATCTCCAACAGTGTAGTGGGAGCTCCGTACCAACACCGTGAAGATGCACATGATCGCGGCAGGAACGCAGTGATAGTAGACTGCACTTCCATGGAGACCTCACAGAGATGTCACGGAGTCCTTGGAGATGTCACTGCATTTCTATCGCGTTTTTACGGCGCTTCTAATGAGATTAATTGTCTTGTGATTTTTTCAATTGCGATTACATGGCGACAGCACGGAGTTGTCACTGCGATCATTGCGCTCCCATGGCGTTTCTACAGCATCCATTGGTGTTGTTCGAGCGTTGTCAGCCAGCTCACAAAACGAGAGCAATGGGATCATATTTGATCAGCAATTTAGGAGCATTTAAGTGAAAAAAAATGGAAGAGAAAATAACACCAGAACTTGTTCTGTTGTTTCACTTAAGTTTTGTAAAAAACTTTTCAATGTGTATATTTTCTTTTTACATTTAAATAAAATCAAAGAAAATCTAACAACACATCGGAACCGATAAAATTGAAAAAAAGGAGTTAAATCATAAAACTATTAATAATTTATAAGTATATTATTTAAATAGAACATTTTTAATTATTAAGAATATTTCTTGGCATCTTTTCATCGTGTAACTTGAATCTTTAAACAAAAATGTTTTACATTCCTTCTGAATGTACATCAATGAGTATAGAACGCATTGTGAACGTAGTGTGAACGCAGCCAGC
Source organism: Saccostrea cuccullata (assembly GCF_032062105.1). Lineage (NCBI taxonomy): Eukaryota > Metazoa > Mollusca > Bivalvia > Ostreida > Ostreidae > Saccostrea > Saccostrea cuccullata. The sequence continues at coordinate 228,025 of NW_026926229.1, read as the reverse complement.
GCAGTGAGAATGCCGTGAACACGAGGTGAAAACTCCTAACGCGCCGTGAAAACTCCGCGGAAGCGCAGTCAATCGCCAAGAGATCTCCGTGGGAACGCAGTAGAACGCCATGAGATCGCCGTAGAATTGCGTCCGTCGCCGTAGGGATGCCCTGACATCTTCATATTGTGAAAATTTTACAGAAATTTGTGCAATTTTCCTGCGATTCCACAGCGATTTTAAAAATTTAACAACGCCATAATGACTCTGTGTGAACGCAGCTTGGTGTGACAGGGCCTTAACACCAAAACCCATGATCCTGGGTCATGAATTTCACAGATTTGGCAGAGGTACCCTCATCATCATAATGCTGCACAAAGTTCTGCACTTAGTAGAATATAGCACATTTTCACTATATTATCAACAGACCCCCCTAAAAAAAAGAGATTACAATTAAAAGCCCCCCACCATGGAACAACAGGTTCTTAAAATTTTGTTGGATTCACATTTATTTATCATAATTATGCACTTTGTTTATCAGCTCAACACTAAGGATTTGAAATGATTATTTAATCGAATAACTGCATTTTCACTGTATAATCAAAAGAGCCCCACCCCACCCCCTACACCAGAACCCCTGATCCAGGGGACATGAAATTCACAACTATGAAAGAGGCACTCTTGCTTATCATAACTATATACTTCCTAAAATTGTTTAATACCCAAGAGCAGAGAGAAAGACTTTTCAAAGAATTAATGTATTTTCAATATATAATCAATAGAGCCCCCCTTACACTAGAACCCCTGATCCAGGGGCCACTAAATTCACAATTTTGGAAGAGGCACTCTTGTTCATCATAACTTTACACTTAGTACTTACTTTTTGTATCCTAACACATTCAAATAACCTGTTAATTAAATCATATACAAGGATTTCTTGATTTACAACATCTCACAAAGGGGTATAACTCTCATTTACTTTGTTTATTACAATTGTGTATGTTGTTTGCCTCCTAGATACCCAAAAGAACAGGCACCTGACTAATTTATTTTTCTTTAAGTAAAAAAAAATATACTCCCTACCTAATAATAAACAAGGTACACATTGGACGCCACCCCTGCGAAATGATCAAGAATAATTCTTGAACTTTTAAGAAAAGTTCATGAATTATATATTCTTGAATCTGCTCATGAATTGTTCATGAGCAGATTCAAGAATATATATAATTCATGAACTTGAATCTGCTCATGAATTGTTCATGAAGATCCTATGAAGTTAAAATTGGACACTCATGGTTTCATGGATTTCATTCATGAATCATTTAATTTTGTTTGTATTGTAGCCTCTGATTGGTTGATTTCCAAAAAGGAATGCAAATTATTCTGTACAATCTGGTTTGGTATGGGGACACACCCCCTTGACAACCGAATCATCTGTATCCATGCAATCCCCTCATTTCTAGTCCTCGGGATACATGGAAAATTCCTGATTTAATAAATGTACCTTTAACTTCAAACAGTTGCTCGATCTTACCTCATGTAAACAAACACCATGGCTGCTAGATCTATGTATCAGCTATTACCTCCCCTTGCTTCCCATCACTTCAATTACTATTGTTGTATTATTGGGCGGTAATTAAATTTGAACTCATAAAAATTAACATAATTTTACATCCACAGATGTTTAATTATTTTAAAATTAAATTATAAAGAATGACTCTAATTCTTGGCCAAATTATCGAGTATAATCTGGTTTGGGTCAGTTTATGCTTTTTTATAATCCGCTTTGCAGATTATAAAGCGTAAACTGACCCAAACCCGATATGGAAGGAGCCATTCCTTAAAAACCAAGTTCAAGAATATTCAAGAATAGTTGGTTGTTCATGAACAAACTTGGATTTTATAAATGCCTGCACAATGATCAAGAATAATTCTTGAACTTTTAAGTTCATGAATTATTTAAATTACTTCACTGCATCCTTATGAACTGTTCATGAATAATTTGTAATACGAATGAATAACATTCATAAACTATTCATGAATATTCTTGCTTATTTGTAAACAAAAAATGCAATATATTATTCTTCATGTTTATCCATGAAAATTCATGAAGTCATGCAAAATGAACAAGCGGCCCAGGGGCCACATCACTCACCTGAGCAAATGGCTAGGTAAAAGCAAAAATCAGTTCAGTATTGAACAGTTTAAATATAGAAATGGGTTCGGGGGAGGGGTATTTGAACAAACTTAAATCTACACTTCCTAAGGATGTTTTGAATTAATATGACACATAATGGCAGTGGTATCTATGACCAACCATGGCTTTGCTGTTCCTGAGAAGATGATTTTTCCTAGGTATTTCTATGTAAAATTCTGATCCCCCAATGTTCCCCCATCCTTCTCAAAGGGGTCATGAATTGAACAAACATAAATCTACATTTATTTAACAGAGGAATGCTTCGGAATCCATATAATTATGACCAATCATGGGTTTGCTGTTTTGGAGAAAAAGATTTTTTTTCTTACGTATTCCTAAGCTAAACTTTGATACCCCATTGTGGCCCCATCCTACCCCATGGGGTCATGATTACAAATTTGAATCTTCACTACATGAGGATGCTACCACATGAGTTTCAGCTTGCCTGGCCCAGTGGTTCTTGAGAAGAAGATTTTTAAAGATTTTTCCTAAGGATTCCTATGTTTAACTTTGATACCCCATTGTGGCTCCAACCAACCCCCAGGGGGCCACGCCCAAAACAAACTTGAGTTTACACTACATGAGGATGCTTCCTTCTGAGTTTCAGATTTCCTGACCCAGTGGTTCTTGAGAAGATTTTTAAAGATTTTTCCTGTGTATTCCTATATGTTAAACTTTGATACCCCATTGTGGCCCCATCCTACCCCCGGGGTTCATGCCTTGAACAAACTTGAATCTTCACTACCAGAGGATACTTCCACTCGAGTTTCAGCTTTTCTGGCCCAGTGGTTCTTGAGAAGAAGATTTTTTAAGATTTTTCCTATGTATTCCTATGCTAAACATTGATACCCCATTGTGGCCCCAACCTACCCCCGGGGTCATGATTTGAACAAACTTGAATCTACACTATATATACATGAAGATGCTTCCACATGAGTTTCAGTTTTCCTGGTCCAGTGGTTCTTGAGAAGAAGATTTTCAAAAAATGCCATTATTTTTTCACTAAGAACTGGGTACGGTATGTATAACGAGGCGGCCCTGTCTCTAAATTTGATTGAAGTTTTTTACAAACATGCCCACGATACATCCTTTCAAAATCATTTTATTTTTTGGAATTACAGGTGACTCTCGATGGTTCGAACTCTGATCTCTCGAAGTTCTCTATCTCTCGAAGTGAACCTCCGGTCCCTTTTTTTCCTCTATATAACTAAGCAAATTTACTACTGATTTCTCGAACTTCTATCTCTCGAAGTTCTCTATCTCTCTAACAAAAACCTGGGTCCCGTTACACATATTTCATTGAATTTTACTCTCTATCTCTCGAAGTTTTGATTGCCCGATCAAGCGTATAATTGAGCCTTGACTTACCTGGAAAAACAGTGAATGCCCGGGGCTGGCATGGAGGTGTTAATTGGGTGTTTACATAGATGACACTACACCTGTAGGTCGTCCGTGTGTTGATATAATTAATTGGTTATTACTGGTAAATTATTATAACCGAATTCACAACTTATTTTGACTTGAAACAGAGACGATAAATTTTTAGAAAATAAATTTACAGACGTTCATTTCAATAAGTTCCCATAGAGTATGAACTTTCAATAGAGTCTACATAATCCCAGTATGGCAAATATTGCACAAGAAATTTCGTTCTGAAGGACTGAATACCGATTAAGAAAAATATGGTGAACACTGGTGATCAAGGACCCGATCAAGCCGCAGAATAGCCAAACCTACAATTGCTATCCGGGTTTCATGTTATCGTGAAATAAGAACAAGTAAATAATGAAACTTCAGGAATTCGTTATATTTATTCGAAATACGATCATTGTTGTTGATATCAAGTTTATTACCTGTAAAATATGATTGAAAACGTGCAATAACTGTATTTACATATACTTCCAGCATCTATAATAGTAGAACATCGATGATCGGAACTGAAAATTTCAGATTTTATTTACTTTCTATCTCTCGAACCCCTTGATCTCTCGAACTTTTCTTGCGGTCCCTTGTACTTTGAGAGATCGAGAGTCACCTGTATCTCATAGCGTTTTTCAGCCAGAGGTTCAGAAAAATGGTGCACTTTCTTTGATAATTACAAATTTTGACCTAACGACGTCATCACGACGTTACTGATTTTAACGTTACGTTAAATGAAATCTGTAAATTCTCTTAACCGAAAAATATTTACTTAATCCTGCCAATATTCCAGGAAACCTATTTTGATCTTTCTTTCAATTCATCATATATCGTTGATAGTTTAATTGAATTAGTTTTATAAATTTCAGAAATATATAATTTTTTAACAAACGATTGTACCAGACAAGCTACAAACTTGATTCAACCAGACGAAAGGAGGTGAGTACTTTAAAAATTGAATGCATTGTTCAATGAAAAAGTTATCAACAGAACTCCCCCTTTTCCATTCCAACAAATAGCGGCGCTAAAAATGTCGTTTTTTTTTAAATAGACATATTAATTACTCCCTATTTCGAGTTATATGATATGCCTTTTTTCCATTTTCTTTGATTTTAGATTTTTTACCCCCGCTTGAAAAGTGGGAGGGTATATAGTGATCGGGGTGTCCGTCTGTCTGTTATGCTTTGGGGTACCTCTCTTTTATGTTTTGCCGTTAAAAACCTAAATATGTGTCGGATCAAAAAGTGAAACAGAAGGTGCATAATGGCAATATGTTATTAAGATTCTATAAAAGTTTCATTGAATTTCACTCAGTGGTACAAGAGGAGTTGCAGATAAGAGATGAGTACCCCAGTGCTTAACAGACGTACAGCTAGACGGACGGACAGACATACCGATTACTATATACCCTCCTGATTTTCAAGCGGGGGTATAAAGACAAAAAAAAACCACACGAATTTTCGGGAATGGATCCCAGAATTTAGTAGTACAATTTAGAAGTTCTGTCTAACGGGCATAAATTTCTAAAACTTGTAGAAATAAATACACTACACTGAAATATTATGTAACTTTAGTGTATGACTTGGTCTATCAACGTATTAATTTAAGATATGGGAGTCTGTGCGTTTTGTTTTCAAAGCATTGATGTTGGCTGTAAACAATCGATCAACGATCAGAGTCGAGTGGAGATCAACAGAAAATAGGAAAGGACTATTTCTAGTTTGAAATCAATTTCTTGACATAAACTTGTTCATTTGTAGGCATTATAATACATGCTGATAATCAGTAACCCCCCCCCCCCCCCACACACACACACATACTTCTATCTATTTTTCTAATTTAAATGAAGACAAAATGCAAATAATCGTAATACAGAATGAAAAAACACTTACATTTAAAAAAATATCAAAATTCACTTCACGTCCCTTTTCTTTATTAACCTTTTTATAAGCTACACATTGAGACACTTTTGAAGTTCTGTTATTAATATACGAAAACTGATGTTATTTGTGACTTGCTGGCACCCTCACTACGGCCTGCCTTTTTTTACGGAGTTAGGTTTGCCAATCCCGGATTAGCATTTAAGGCGAGATTGTGTTTCTAACTAGATAAGTTTTTTTGAGAGTTGTTTTAATGAAAATTCTTTTAAAATATACGTAACAGATGACATGTATTACATGACTATACAACTCTACTTAGACAAAAACTGATAAAGCATAGACAATTATTTTGCTTTACATACCTCCTAAATATAAATGTTTATATATATTTGATAGATTTCAGTGACAATAATAATTTTCTGGAACGAATAATCATCATAGACGGACGTTGACATCTTTAAAATCCAAATCTGATGTGTACCATTTTCACTACGGTGATAAAGGACTGGACACCCCACCCACCTTCCCAGCCCTGATGAATGTCAAATTTTATCAATATTTATTTCCCATGACATATTTAAAGTATTATTTCATGGATAATTTGGTTAAAATTATTTTAGATCTTAACAATATTTTGTCTGATACATTCATTTTACCAAAAATAATTTTAAAAAGCAATTTCATGTCTTATAAATGTCTTAATTAATTTCTAAAAAACTCCAAATCAAGCTAAATACATCGACTGTATCTAGCGGAAGGGGGAAAGTGGTGTCTCTTGTCCAAAAACAATGCATGATTTTGCGTGTTTTTATTTCTTAAATAACGGATTCATATAATATGTTAAAATTGCCTTCACTTTTCTGTGTTAAGAAAAAAGTTAACTACAATTGGAAACATTTCATAGTAATTGCCGAAAACACTCACAACTTAAGCCTTACAAAACTTTGTCAAAATAATATTATTTCATTATCTATAAAGTTCCTTGTAAACTACAGTTGCGGATCCAGGAATTTAATAACGGGGAAGGGGTGGTATTGAAGGCAAGGTGTCTGAAGCTGCGTTGAAGCCCCACAGGGGTTGAGGGCACATTCCTGGTTGGGTCCGGGGAACGAATACCTAGTATATGTGTATCCCCCTTTATTTTGGAAAACCAATCGTGATCTTGCAAAAATTTCAGAATACTTAGAGTTAAGTACATGTATGGCAGTAAAATATTTCGGAATATCTCGTACCATACATGTAGATCTACATGTTTGTGTTTAATGCTAGTGACAAAAAAATAAATAAAGGACTTCGATGTAATTATTTTTTTTTCAACTTATATACTAAACTGTACAAAACTGAAGTTAAATGCTTGTTTTACTAAATAAAACATTTAAAAAAAATCAAATGGGGGTAGGGGGGACGCCCGGCGCATAGGCCCTGGATCCGCATTTGAATTGCATGTTTATAATTTAAACCTGTCTTGAAAACACTGATGTCAACATTCTGATCAGCATGATAAATGTACAACCTAAATCATACTCAAGAAAGCAGTATGAGTCTTTCAACAGAACGTTAAAAAAAGATCTTTTTCTTGAACAGTAAAGTCAATATCATGTCCATTATGAAGGAGACGCTCGTTTTAATTAGAGGTACATGTATAAATGTAAATTAATCCCCTGAATCATACCAACTTATGTCGTTATTACTGTTTTTCTCTGAATATATTGATTGGAAATTTTTCATATAATGATATTAAGTATTTCATTATGGAAGACTGAAGAATTTGGATGTTCAGTATATGATGGCTCATTATGACGTCATGTTTTTCAATGTATTGCGTCATTAATTTACATGTAACGTCCCTTGATAAATTTTTTTGAAAAGTTTATGTGGTTTTCATAACATTCAGATACAGATTTAAACAATAAATTTCTGTAAAAGTATAGATTAGATAGAAGTTTTAGATTCAAACTTAAACGATTAATTTCTTTAAATGTATAGGTTTTATTATGGAGGAAAAGTTACATCTATCCAAAAACGAAATATTTTCAACTGCAATTTTTCGTAAAAACGGACGTGGCCGCACTTTTGTACAGTCATTTTTTCTCTTGCATATTAGAAACCAAAGTATACTTGTTCTTTCTGCGAAGTTTCGCATACATACTTGAATGCGGCCACATCGAAATTTAGACTTGAAGAAGAGGAAAACGTCCAAAATAGGTGAATTCCAGAATATTAGACCAGGTTTGAACGTTATGTACACAAAAAGGTCACGTGAGTTGAGGAAAATTGATATCATTTTTTCACAAATGGGAACCTTCACAATAAATTGACACAGTTCAAAGAATGTTATCGTGCATTTAATTTTTGCCAATTTTACAGGGCTGCCTCGTTTTACATACCGTACCCAGTTCTTCACAATTATCTCCCCTTGGAAGAGGGTGTAGCCCTTCATTTGAACAAAATTGAATCCCCTTTATCCAAGGATACTTTGTGCCAAGTTTGGTTGAAATTGGCCCAGTGGTTCTTGAGAAGAAGATGAAAATGTGAAAAGTTTACGACGACGACAATGCCAACAACGACGACAACGGTGACAACGACAGACAACGGAGAAATTTTGATCAGAAAAGCTCACTCGAGCCTTGGCTCAGGTGAGCTAAAAACTGTAAAAGAAGATATTTTATAAAAATACAGCATCTTGAAAGATTTCACAGAATTTTTGTTTTCCAACCATGGCAACAAAATCTTTGTTCAAGTAAACAACTCTGATAAGTGATAACGATAATAAATGAATCATGTAGTTCACTGCAGGTAAAATTATGAAAAATTTCAATTCAAACGTGACTCTTTGCAGAATCCTTAACCTTACTTGGTCAAGAGGAGAGCGGGTTCCTTCCTCAGCATATTTCGAAGTGTGTTTTTATGCCTAAAATGGAATAATTTTTAATTCCAGTCTGGGAGAAAAGTGTATTCAGCAATTAGGGCATCAGCTAAAACGGCTTTCAAGGATTTTGAGCAGAGATGGTCAATTAAAAAATTCTTATTGGCTTTCCCTGTGGAATTTCCAGAATTTCATCATGTGGATCCTTTGATTGAATATTATTCATATTTTCATTTCTTTCTTTAGTTTTTCTTCAAGAGCCCGGAATTTTTGCAGCCAGATCTCGAGTTTCTCATCTTCTGATCTACTCATCAACATCATCTGTGAACTGCTTCTCTTTTCCCTACAAGAACAAAGATTTTCTGAAAATGCTCATGAATGTGAAAACTTAAGACAATTGTATTTTTTGCATATTTGTTTCATTTAATTTTGCATCATAGGCACTGCCATATATTAAAGCATTCTGAGCGGAAGTTTAGCCTTTTTCCCTTGCCCACCATGTTGTAGGTCAACAGGATTTTGAATGTTTTGAGCCTCAATCTTTAATGAATGCATGTTACTTTAGTTGGATCCCTACTCAAAGCAAAGTTTGGCAAAATTTTCATTTAAAAAAAGACAAAAGACTGAAAGGTTGGAAGACAGACATGCCAAACTCTTTGCCTCAGCCATATTCATGGAGGCCAAGAGTACCAAAAATGCTGATATATTTACTCAAGTATTTCTAATGTGTTTTTTTCTGGAAAAGATGTTTTCACTCGAAAATGTGCAATCCAACACAAACTAAAAGAGCATCTTGATATGTCTCTTTAGACAACCGCAACTTGGTATTCTTCAAATTGCTAATTTACTGCAAGAAAGATTTTGTTGTATTCTGGATAATTTTTCAATTTGTATGCAACAATATTTACATTTCCAAAGTCTTTGTCCGAGACGAAATAACAAATTGTAAATGTACTTTATTTCCCCATCAATGTATTGGCGCAGTTCAAAAAAAAAAAAAACACCTGCAGGGCGGGACAAATAGCTAGACAGAAGCAGGGCTTGGAGCACATTGACTGGCAGTCAGATTTTTCAATTTCATGAGGATGATCAATGGATTGGCTTGCGTGATAATTTTATGCATAAACGCCTTTGGCGTTTATGCAAATTATCACGCAAGCCAATCGATTGATCACATCATGAAATCGAAAAATAAGACAGTTATTCCTTAAATAATTGCTGCCTAAGTTGATTCCATACATGCCTTATTTATTTCATAACTGGATATTTGATCTCACTAATGTAACCCTAAAAATCATAACTGAGGCCACCAGATCATTTATCAGATCAAACTATTGAAGTTCTTGTTGCATCATTAAATCAGAATGATTGGGAAACATGAGTTGCTATAAAAATAAAACTGACACCTCACCCCATAAACAGCTCACAGAATAATTACATTCTTCATTAAACTGGTATAATCTTCTTGCTAGACCTGTGGGCATGATATATGATACTGCATATTTATGACCATGTAAACACATATAAATAAGCTTTTATATATACAAGACATTGTATTTCATATATTCACACAAAAAACATTTTGCCATATTTTTATAAATCTTCAACCCCGGCCATAAATTGTCTACTACTGGATGCTTGGAACAGCCTCAGACAGATGTACGGACTTTCCCGTTCACAGAATAACGACCACACAATACCTCTTTCCCCTGTATTTATTACTGATGTCAGCAACGAAGCTCCCACATTTTCTTCATGTGTCTGATGACAGGCATTTATTGCTTGACCTCTGACCATTCTTGACCCCAGTTGACCTGATCGCTGTCCTAAGATGACCTTTACATGTCTCCACTGTCACTCAAAACAAATGACTAAACTTTCTCTAGACCCCACAATGAATGCCATCATCATATTAGCTCTACATTTATGTTGAAAAATGCTGTTACAGTGATATACAAGTATTACTTTTATTTGTGAAAATCATATTATCTTTTTGACCTGCTGACCCTAAACTAATACATTTTGAACTTGCACGTGTCTAATCCTTTTGACTCTGTCAATAACATATGTTAAACTAGTTGATTCAATAAGTATAGCTTGGAAAAACAGAACTCGGATCAGTATTGCAAAGTTGAAATATAACAAGAGGCCCACGGGCCTTATACGTCACCTGAGTATCATGTAACAACTTTCCAGCGATTGTATTTGGTTCGTGTTTTAATCCAAAAGCCATGAAATTCACAAATTTTGAAAGAGGCACCATTGCTTATCAAAGGGTAGATTTCAAAGCATTAATTTATTTTTAGTCAAAGTACCCCCCTGGTACCCCTGACCCAGCAGCCCTGAAATTATCTATTTTGAAAGAGGCCCCTTTCTTCATTATAAGGCCAGCATTTTTTTTTGTGTTTAGGTTTAGTTATGAACATGAGAATAAAAAAGTCCCGAAGGAGAAGGAAATAAAAATTTTTTTTTGATAAATCAATTATTAACATTTGTACATTCTTTTTTATGCTATCCTAATAGGCTCCTTACCACTGGACACATAATGCTTACAAATAGGAAAGTAGAACATTTAATTGCTTATTTCATCATCTGCCAGTTTGGGCCAGTTATATCAATTTTGTGATGTTGAACAAAATATATTTTAAAAAATCAATTCTTTAAAAGTCTTTCAATATATCTTCATTTTTTAAATATGTGTTAGGTGAATGTGTAGACAATGTTCTAAAATTTACTTGATGCCTAAAATTATAATTCCTATCATAAAACAGACAGGGAGTATTGGGGAGTAGGGTCAACATTTTTTTCAATTAAGTGTAAAATAATTTTTCTGGCTGATACAAATGATACTACATGCCTGTATATAGTTGTATATTCTTGCCTTTTAATAGTTGAATTTTTTTTTTATTTCTTCAGGTTATTGTTTATTTCTTCCTCAAATGGACTTCACTTCTCCTATAGTTTTATTCATTACATCTGATGCATAAGCAACCCTTTTCTGAAGAATGATGCTTAGACTGTAAGCTATAACAGAGACCTAAACAATGTTGCTGGTAATATGCAATAGCTACCACGGGCAGTTTAAAACCTGGAGGAGGAAAATAATTTACAGACAGTTACTTTTGAAACGAATACATAATTATCTCACCAGCATGTCATTGTGCAACAAAGTCGTCAGCATTTTATTTGTCCTTTGAACGGGTGAAACGTTTTGAATGGCACTCTTATCGATGAATTTTACACTAAACCAAGCTATCTTCTCAGATTTACCTTTATTTACCCGCCGTTTCATCGTAAAACTGGAAGTGCGAGTTCGTAAATTTGAAATGTCGATCCCGACTCAAATTTGACATCGGAAAAAATTGTTTTATTTTTTTCTGAAAATTCAAAACCTTGAGCGGAGGGTTTGTAAAACTGAAAATAAAATAAATCCTGGCCTTAAATATGTAACATGAGGCCCATGGGCCACATCGCTCACCTGAGCAGTAAGGGTAGAAAAAAGTAGAAAATGGCTTTTTATTATACCCCCCCTTGAAAAGCGGGAGGGTATATAGTAATCGGTATTTCCGTCCATCTGTACGTCTGCCCGTCCGTCCGTCTGTTACGCTTTGGGGTACCCATCTCTTATCCGCAACTCCTCCCATACCACTGAAGGAAATTTAATGAAACTTTCACAGAATCTTTATTACATATTGCCATTGTGCACCTCCTATTTTACTTTTTGATCTGACATATATTTTGGATTTTTCAGAGCAAAACATGGACACTGCTATTATATTCATATGGGAGGCGGGGGGTATCATTTAGTGAGCTCATTGCTCACAGTACCTCTAGTTGTAAAGTTTAAATCCAAAAGTAGTCCCATGACCAATCATGGATTTGCTATTTTTTAGAAAATGATTTTTAAAGAATTTTCCTATATATATATCTTTAAAAACTTTGGTCGGCCATTTTGGCCTCGCCCTACCCCTGGGGGTCATGATTTGAACAAATTTGAATCTACACTACTTGAGCATGCTTCCATATAAATATGATGAATTATGGCTTTGTCATTCTTGAGAAGAAGATGTTTAAAGAATTTTCCTATATATTTCTATGTAAAAGTTTGGTCGGCCATTTTGGCCCCGCCCTACCCCCGGGGGTCATGATTTAAACAAACTTGAATCTACACTACCTGAGCATGCTTCCATATAAATATGATGAATTATGGCTTTGTCATTCTTGAGAAGATTTTTCAAGAATTTCCCTACATATTTCTGTGTAAAAGTTTGGTCGGCCATTTTGGCCCCGCCCTACCCCGGGGGGTCATGATTTGAACAAACTTGAATCTACACTACCTGACCATGCTTCCATATAAATATGATGAATTATGGCTTTGTCATTCTTGAGAAGAAGATTTTTAAAATATGCTACCAAATTTTCATTAATTCCCAATTATCTCCCCGTGAATGAGGGCGTGGCCCTTCATTTGAATAAACTTGAATCCCCTTCACCCAAGGATACTTTGTGGAAAGTTTGGTTGAAATTGGCCCAGCGGTTCTTGAGAAGAAATCGAAAATGTGAAAAGTTTACAGACAGACAGATAACAGACGGACGCCGGACAAAATGTGATCAGAAAAGCTCACTTGAGCCTTCAGCTCAGGTGAGCTAATAAGATCATTAGCATATTAACCAGGAGCAAAGGATAAGATGTTCAAAGAATTCATGCATTTCACTATATAATCATTAGAGCCCCACCCTAAAACAAGAACCCCTGACCCTGGGGCCATAAAATTCACAATTTTGGTAGAGGCACTCTTGCTTATCATAACTATGTACTTAGTTAGTTTATTTAATACCCAGGAGCAGAGAAGAAGATTTTCAAAGAATTGATGTATTTTCACTATATAATCAATAGAGCCCCGCCCTAACACCAGAACCCCTGACCCTGGGGCCATAAAATTCACAATTTTGGTAGAGGCACTCTTGCTCATCATAACTATGTACTTAGTTGGTTTATTTAATACCCAGGAGCAGAGAAGAAGATTTTCAAAGAAATAATGCATTTTCACTACCTACTTATTTAGCCCCGCCCTAGCACTAGAACCCCTGACCCCAGGGCCATGGATTTCACAATTTTGGTAGAGGACTCATTTCTGATTACAATCATGCAAACAGTTTGACTGCTTGGTGTCCAGGAGTAAAGAAGAAGATTTTTAAAGATTGCATTAATTTTAGTGGTTTTGGCCCCACCCCCCAGGCCCCAGGGGGGCAGGGATCATGAAATTCACAATTTTTGTTCCCCTTCACCCATAGATGCTTTATGCCAAATTTGGTTGAAATTGGTTCAGTTGTTGCAGAGAAGAAGCTGAAAATGTTCAAATGTTAACGCACGACGAACGACGACGGACGAAAACAGATAGCAATAGGTCACCTGAGTTTACTCAGGTGACCTAAAAAGTGCTCTCATGAAACATTTGATTTTCCACTGAAGCCTTGCCCTATTACCCCCACAGACACGAATTGAACATACTTGAATCCTCACACATAAGGATGCCTCTGAATTAATACATGATTACCATGGCTTTCCTAAACCCAAACAAATTTTTATTGGTATCAGGGAAATTTCATTACCGTATTTGGCCGAGTATAATACGCATTGATGTAAAATACGCACCCCCCTTTTTGACTGCATAGTAAAACACAGGTGCAACTACGTACATGATATATATTTATTATACGCAACAGAAAAATTTACCAAGCGATGTTCTGAACTATGAAAATCATGCCCCACTAATTTGTTTTATTTTAAAACTTTAGGATTAATTATCAAAAATTTACTGAACACACTTTTTTTTAAAATACACACTTTATAACTTTCTCTTAAAACTTGACATTCCATATCGCGGCAATCTTCCCCCCGGGGGTCAGAAAATTATTTATTCATTTATTTCAACAAAGCACAAGATAATGTTGCGTAAAAGTATTAACAATTTTTTATATTTCTAGAATAGTTACGGTGATTTTGAAATTATGCATCGCCATATTCTTAGATGAAATAATTTTATTTCAACAAAGCAAGAGATATTGTCAAAAGTTTTATCATATGTCATGTTTAATTTTGGTTCTAGATAATCATGCTTAAAATTATCTTACAATATTTTAACAGGAAACGAAATTGAAACATCAAAGTATTTATTTCTTTAAGAAGACTAAAATTTTCCTCTATATATTTCTATGATATCTTATTTTCTAAATGATACCACTTTTATTAAAAGTTTTAGCATAATTTATATTTCATTTCTCAACTCTCAATTATTTAAACAAGAGGCCGAAAACTAAGTATAAGATAAGGTAAAATTACATTTAACAAGTGTTTAATTGTTTAAAGTGCCGTAATCAACACATGCTCACACATACGAATGGTCATAAACCGACCCCCAATTTTTAACAAAGAAAATAATCAAAGCAATTAACATGGCAGTAAATAACCAGTGCTCTAATATTTCTGTAAAAACATTGCTAGATTGCTTTGGAGTCGGGGGTCATGATAATTTAATTGCCCCGAGGGGTGTTGATAGGTAATTATCATTTGACCAGCGCACGTGTGTCACATATTTCATTGGCTTCCTTTCATTGGGACGTATGGAGGGGTGTTAATATTGTTGCAGATTATCATTGAGTTATTTTAAACCTAAAATTAATATTTATTTTATTGTATTTCATTAAAAAAATGATTTATTACTTTTGTCTGGCAGATAAGGTGCATGTGCACTATCATTACGGAAGCACGTGACATAGCCATGAGTGAACTTCTAAAAATAACATCGGTAATGGCGGCCTCCTCGGAGACAATCAACATGCAGCTCAAATTACTTTTAACTTACTTTTTCATGTTATTTTGGTATCAAAAGATTATGAAAGTGACATTTTTAAGAAGCATACCTTCCAACAATAACTTTCCGAAGTTTAAAATATGGCAATTAACAATAGAAATTGCATATGTCTCTAATATTACTACGGTATGTACGTATGATAGCCGTGTTTCACCTGAAAGAAAAACTTGTCAAAATCCCATTGTGATGTAAAATACGCATCCCTTTCACACAGAAATTTATTTTAGGAAAAAGTGCGTATTGTACTCCCCGAAATATGGTATCTCAACATTGGCGGGACAATCGGAAAATGTTGAGATATCCGAGGTGTGAGATATCAAAGTTGAGACTCAACGTCCTTAATTTTACTGCATAGTAAAACACAGGTGCAACTACGTACATGATATATATTTATTAAAAAATTTAAGAAGTTATTCACAAGTGTTATTAATGAAATGCTTCCTTTCTCTTTATCAAAATCATTTTACTAATAACAGTTTTCCATCGTCCAGCATTCCGTGTGCAACTTACTTTGTCAGAACAGGATACGAAATGCTCTCTATAAACTCGGAACTGTAATGATATAAAGTCAACTTCCGTGATACAGAAAAAAAATTAATGCAAGTAGATCTAGTACGATGGTCATTCAAAAAGTCTGTAGACTTTTGTCCTAATTCTTTTATTTAACCTTATATTAATTTATAACCAAATTTGGTACACATATTTAAACAACCAATACGAATTTTTTTAGCTTAAAAAAATTGGAATACGAGGGCTGATCAAAAAGTTCACGAACTAATTGAATAACTTCCATAAAAGAAACATTATTTGGTTTCAGTATTGATTATACTTTAAATTAGTCCTCTCCAATTTTAATGCACATGCGCGAGTCACATGAAGGCAGTCAAGTGACTTGATCCATAGTTGTTCTGTCACGAAGTCTGAAAGGTTTTTCCGAGTTTTATATTTCTTTCCATGCAAGTTAGTTTTTATAATAAGAACAGGTCATTTGTCAGAAATGGTCAAATCTTGGCAACAGAATGGATGGATAAGAATATCCTTTCCCAAAATGAGCATGGCGACCAAATTCTCTGTCTCAGGAGAGTCATTTTTACAAGGTGGATAAAGTATGGGGTCAGTAAATTCACAATTTTGGAAGAGGCAGTCATTTTCAACTCAACTATGCACTTGGTTAGTTTAGTTAATGCCCAGGAGCAGAAAAGAAAAATTTCAAAGAAATAATGCATTTTCACTATATAACCTATTTAGCACTGCCTTAGCACTAGAACCCCTGACCCTGGGGCCATGAATTTCCCAATTTTGGTAGAAGACTCAATGCTGATTACAATCATGCCAACAGTTTGACTGTTTGATGTCCAGGAGTAAAGAAGATGATTTTTAAAGATTACACTAATTTTAGTGGTTTTTGCCCCATCCCCCAGACCCTAGGGGGGCTTGGACCATAAAATTCATAATTTTTGTTCCCCTTCACCCATAGATGTCATATGCCAAATTTGGTTGAAATTGGTTCAGTGGTTTCAGAGAAGAAGCTGAAATTGTTTAAATGTTAACGTACGACAAACGATGGATGACAACAGACGAAAACGGATAGCAATAGGTCACCTGAGTTTACTCAGGTGACCTAAAAATTCTTTTTAAACCAGGAAATGAAAAATAAGTCATGTATATGTATAAATAGAAAAGACAATTTTTGCATAGTAGCGAGTTTGAATTGGACAATGGATGGTCTGCAAAAAACAGATCCTAGTAGTTAAAAATCTTTTCAAAAGAGTTAGGAATATCATTAAAAGTGATGTGAAAACACCATACAACACTCATGCCCTCCTCCCCCAAATAAATGGAATTTTTCTAAGTCCAAGGGAAATAACTCTGACAAAAATTTTGCTCAATCATAACCAAAACCAAACTTGACTTATAGATATTCTTATGATAAATCAGTATACCAATTTCATTTCAATATGTGCATCTCTGCGAAGAAAAGGAAAGGAAATTCCAAATTAGATTTTCTGTAAGTCAATCACTCAGGGGCCTAACTCTGTCCAAAATGGCCTAAATGTACCCAAAACAGACCTTGAACTAGATATTAATTCATATGTTAAATCTGTATGCCAAATGTCATTTCAATATGTGTAACCTCTGCAAAGAAAATAATGCAAACTGCAAATTATTGGAATTTTTCAAAGTCCAAGGTGTGTAACTCTATCCAAAATGGGTCGATCATCCACAAAACATAATTTGACCTAGATATTCTTATGATAAATCTGTATACCAAATATCAATTCAATATGAGCAACCTGCAAAAAGAAAAGAAAATGGAAACTGATGGTGGATCGACAGACAGACCGTCCGACCGACAGTTCAACCAACCGACAGACAACAGCAAAGCAATATGCCCAGCTTTCTCCCTTCTTCGAAGGGGGGCATGTCTAGAAAGTCACTTGGAATATCCCTGCTCTGATTTGATTAAAGTCTTCCATGAATCCCACCATTATATGGCATGCCAAGACAAAGATATCCTAAAAGTTAAAGCATCTGCAATGAGTAGTTGCTGAGAAAGTGCCGTAATGCAAATAAAGTGTTACAGAACAAAAATACAGACAGATTGACACACACACACATGCAAGGGTACCCCTACAGGTATAATAAATCTTCACTGCTTGCAGCACACTCAAATGTATTCGGCAGTGGACAGTCTTATGCAAGATTTAAGTATCTTAGTTCTTACTGAAAGCCTTTTGAGGCAAAGAATACCTAATTTGCACCTAGAAACAGGAAATAACACCTATCTTTTACTGTTTTGAATCTACAAAGGTTCAATGTATGTAGTGAATTGTTTTTAACTCATGAACTTGAAAAATCTTTTCTTTTCTTTTTTTTTATTTAATGCATTTGATTCTTCATACATGCATCAAGCAGTCATAAATCATCATCATTTTAATTCTAAGCAGGTACCTACAAAAAATAATGTTACTTTCCGCATAGAAAATATTTTTTTTTAATTCAAGAAAAGTCTTATCTTCACTCTTTGTAATTTTTTGCCATGTGTGAAAAGTTTTATTTTCCATGACTTATAGGGAATTATTTCACCTAAATATAAACACTCGCTTTCTTCTATAGAACCGTATTCACCAACAAAAAAAAGATTGGATACACAGTTAACATGATATGTGTCATAAAAAACAGTCGTTAATCTGTCACATTTGCATGCACATTTTCTCAATCCCATCGTCAAAGATATTGTTTCAGTACAGGTGGTCCTTGTTTTCCAGTACCCTCCCCTCAAAGTTACCTGCTTTGAACAGAAAAAATCAAGCCAGTAAACAGCTATAATTTTGACCATTTTGGAATTTATTTCTGTACGCCTGTATAATGATTTCAACATGGCCGAGTCAGACTATGCATGTCCATTGGTAATGTCACTCAGTACGTGCGCTGTTAGAACGGCACCATAAAGACTGCAGAAATTATCCAGACCACGTCCCTCACCGGTCAGTATTATGTACCTGACAGATGTAAATAAACCTGGTCACCTTTACTGACCAGTCCTCTGATCCACATAGACACTGACCATAAATCACACAGATCATCAACAACCATTAACTATAACTGCTCATTGAAATTTTACCCTTAAAGGAGCAAGTTTTGTACCTTTATCCTTTCCTACACATGTACTCATAAGAAACATGATGCTCAAAAATGTAAACAATCGAGTCAATAAAATCGCGCACAGTTTTTTTTTCACATAGAAATTAAGTTGATTAACAAAGCTGTTTAACATAAAAGATAACCTAGATATACCATTTTCCAGCGAGATATTGGATAAAAGACACGTTTCATTTTCACTTTCTTCACATCTTTGGTAAGATTTTAGATAATTTTAATCACTGTACGCGGGGCCCTTATTTCCTGGCAATTGAAAAAGACCTGAAGGGGCTCTTAATGGGGCAGGGGCGGTTAATAGGGATTATATGGTAATCAACAAATCTGGAAAACGTTGCTTTGACCATTTTGGCAAAGAGAACATCCTCAAATAGTTTTACATGTACCGATATATAAAGACAATAAAGTCTTCAGTTTAGATCAGGATCTGGTAAACTACTTAATAACAACAGTGAATACCGGACAGAGACATTGATTCCAGTGAAATCTGCTGCAATGACAGTCAGGCTGGTGGGACTTGATGTGCAGCCTTCAATTCCGAGGACTTTATAGCATTTAATACACATTACTCCCTACTATTCAGTTCGTTGAACCAATGACCCTAGATCACCACCAAATCACTGTCCAACTTCCCCCTAACCAGAGATTCTGCGGACATTTAATACTGAGTCACCAGTTACCTCTATAGGTTAATATGGACAATACTTCTCTGGACTTGGTCCACACAGAAATTTTGGCTACATATGGCAGCTCATGGCTGTTGAGAATTTAGACTCTATTTCTTTTTTTTGGTAACTATAAGAAGACTTCATGAGCCAAAATTTCTGCAACAGTACCAGTCTCATATCACAATTATTTGCCAAATCAAACCTTCTAATTTCCCTCTGAAATTGTGCAATATTAATTAATCAATTCATCTAAGATTCCTTAACTATTTGATGCAAAAGAATGATGTCAATGTCTGTAAAATTATTATTATTGTTATAAAAACAATATTGTATATACATATTAGCAGGGTACTAATGAATTTAAATGTTAAATGGCATAAAAGTACTTTGAAAAGTTCAAAGTAAACAAATACCAAACATAGGTAATCAAAAATTACAGTCCTCACTATCTGAAAGTAAGCCAATTAGTCTCACGTGACTATTGCAAATTTACATAAGTTTGATCTGAATAGCCTAAGGATTTTTTTATTTTTATTCTTTTATTTATTTTTTTTTTCATCAGTTTACAAAGAGATAAACATGAGAGAGAGAGAGAGAGATATCAATTAAATAAATTCTTCCATAACTTCCAGACCTCATCAATTTTTTTTTTTGTTCCTTGTTTTCTTTGCTATTATCTTATTAGCATGATTAGTGGATAGGATTTTAAGTCTTACTCTACATTATTTTTTCTTTTCAATAATCTGTAAATTGTAGGCAAGATTCAGCATCTGATACAAGTCTGGGAGTGTGCACCACTAGATGCATCATGCATGCAACTTCGGTCAGAATAGGATTAGCAGTATTATAGGAATCTGGGAATGACGCTTGAAAAACGATATGCAGGGGCTACATCGCTCACCTGAGCACATTGACTCAGGTGAGCTAACAAGAGGCCCATGGGCCACAACACTAATTTCAAAATTTTAACATTGCTGTTCATCTAAAATTTTATACTCCAATGAAAATGTGTGACCTAACCTAATGATTCTGTTGTGGTTTTTGAGAGTATTTTTAAGATAAAGTCTAATGTATAACTTTGATTTCCTTTGTTTATGCAATATAGAGCTATTGATTATCTCCCCTTGGAAGGGGGCCTGGCTTTAATATCCTCTCAAAATCCTAAGCCAGATTAAACTTTCATAAACATTGCATCATTTTGACAAGACTTTGCCTTACTTAGGCCAGCATTTTTTTATTTTTAGGTTTACAAACCCGCCGCTCAAGTTTTTGAATTTTCAGAAAAAAAATAAAATTGAGAAAAACAGATTTTTTTCTTTCCGATGTCAAATTTGAGTCGGGATCGAGATTTCAAATTTACGAACTCGTACTTCCGGTTTTAGATGAACATGGCGGGTAATGAAGGTAGATTTGCAAAGTCCATAGCAGCACTAAAGCTTTGTTTGATGTTAATATTTATCGATAGGGGTTCCATTCAAAATGTTTCACAACTTCAGAGGACAAATAAAATGCTGACAACTTTATTGCACAATGACATGATGGTAAGATAATTATGTATCCGTATTCAAAAATATCTGTCTGTAAATTATTTTTCTCCCACAGGTTTAAAACTGTCCATGGTAGCTTTTGTCAGAGACATTCCTTAAGTTTCTGTTATAGCTTACAGTCTTATAAGCATCATTCTTCCAAAAAGGGTGGCTTATGCATCAGATGTAATAAATAAAATTATGGGAGAAGTTGAGTCCATAAAACAATAGCCTAAAGAAATAAAATACTTCAATTGTTAAAAACAAGTATTATATACAAATAGTATCGTTTGTGGCAGCAAGAAAAATTATTTTACACTTAATTAAAAAAATTTCACCCTACTCCCCAATACTCCCTGTCTGTTTTATGAAAGGAATTATTATTTAAGGTCTCAAGTATATTTTAGAACAATTTCTACACATTTACCAAAACACATTAAAAACAAAAATGAAGATATATTAAGAGTTTTGAAAAAAATGATTTTTTTTTAAATATCTGTATTTTGTCCAGCATAACAAAATATATATATATCACTGGCCCCAACTGGTAGATGATGCAGTAAACAAAGGTTCTAAAAACAAAAATTTCCCCTTTGTAATCCTTATGCATCCAGTGGCATGGAGCCTGTTAGGAGAGCATAAAAAAAGAAGAAAAATTAATGTACAAAAGTTGACAACTTATCCAAAAAAATAATTTTTTTTTTTTTATTTCCTCCTCCTACGGGACTTTTTCATTCTGGCGTTCGTAAACCTAAAAATAAAAAAATGCTGGCCTTATAAAGATAAAATTTGCAGAGGTTGGTTCTGTTGATTTAGTTTGAACTTCTCAAAGTAGTTCTATGCCATTTAACATTTAAATTCCACTGGTGCATTATTGCCCTTCTAATGTATATAAGTTATATGATTAATAATTTTACAAACATTTTAAAAGTAGATTGAAGTAGATCATTCTCATGAGTGAACTTAAAGGGCCTATAAGATGATATTACCAAATTGACATAAATAACTAAAAGGGATATTTGCTCATCCTAATTTTCTCTACTTTTCTTAAATTTTCAGGATATATTAGTTATTTTTATATGCTTCCTATATTTATAATTTTATTATTTACACATATGGTAAAGTTACAAAATGATACAAAAACAAAAAGTTTGTTTACCAAGAGAGGAAAAACACTATTTACAGATTTTTGGCTTAAATTTGTACTTAAATTGGAAGCTATTAACTGCTAACACTGTAGTTCTAGTTTGTTTGAAAAATAATTACTTGATATATTTTGAAACTTTAGTCCCTTATTATCAATTTAATTAACATTTGAAAAAATTTTCAAGTCTTTGTGTCAAAATTATAACTTAATTCATTGTTCTATAAAAATTTTGAGAGGCAGAAAATGGGATATTTTCATATGCCATCATTCTGCCAAAAATATAGTCCCTGCTGGTTTTCAACCGCAGTTTACCATATCTAATTAAATTTGTACAATCCTGATGAGGAAAGAAAACCAGAAGTCCCTGTCGAGACTGTAGCTCTACTGGTTTATACTTAAAACAAAGGAAGAGAAAAGTAGCAGTTGGGACTTGAGACTTTAAATCAGCAATAAATAGAAAAATGATCCTTGCCACTCATCAAAATAAAAACCAATGCACAGAATTATGTATCTTAGTATAGTCTACTTGTGTGCCAAGTTATACTGAAATCGGACCAAAACTGTAGGAGGAGTAGCATTTTGAAAAATTGTTTACAGACAGACAGACGGACGGACGACGGACGCATTACTATCACATAAGCTCTTCTGGTCTCTGACCAGTAGAGCTAAATATGGTTTTTTTAAATCTCTTTCACCTAAATACATAAGACATATAAGCTACTTTAAATATTTCGCATTTAGTCAGATACTAGAGAAGAATCCTACCTTAACAAACTAAGCCTGAGAATGCTTCCATCTACTGTAGACATACTTTTATCCATGTGGGATTAATTTCTGCTATGAACGTGGACACAATTTTTCCGTGGAAATTTATTGCAACATACTTAAAGTGTATTTAGGAATGAAATTGCACTAAATAAATGAGAATATAATAAAGGTAATACATTATTAGATACAAATGTATAGGCCTACATGTTAAATATACATGTACGTATTTTCTATGCATATCTATCCTATATATATGTACACACCGTAAATCATGCAAAGATGTTTTAAGAATTCACAAAAAAATAATTTCATTCTTTGAAAAATAATATATCTCGCATAAATAATTAAATATCCTTGCCTCAAACTTTTCCCCCTAGTTAGAGATAACGGCATGTACGTGCCACACGGAATTGTCCTCAAGTGGATATGTGCCAATTATCCAATTATAGAAACGCCAAGACCAGTGTTTTTACTGCAGTTTTTCAGATCCTTTTGTGTTTATACTGGTATTATTAACTGAATTGTAAATGACATGTTAACACAGAAATTAGCTCCAAATCAAGTTTAAAAAATTTATTTGCTTTACATATTGAATTTTTAAAAACTTATGACACGCATATTAAAAAGAATCAGGTCATCAAATTCATTTACATTTAATCTCTGAAAAATTACATTTACATGTGACAGCACAAGTTCAAGCCATGTAAAAATAATTTAAAACTTCACTTTTTTACTAGTGAAAGATTCACAGATTTTCCCAAGCTTCTGTTTGAACCGACACGTGCATTGATCAGCCACCTCACATGACTTGAACCCAGTGTTGATAATCATAGATGTACGTATACAGTATTTGTTTATGGTCTTCATTCCCCTTTTTGAAAATAAAGTTTATCTAAAGTAGATGTATGTAAACCTCAAGAATTATTTCATGATAATTCGTAATTTTGTGATCTGGCTGGAACATACCGCATACGTACATATTTGTTGTTCTAAGTCATTTGTATGTTTTTGTTCTTTGAAAAAAATTTTATTTTCATAAGGCAAAGTTTTGGCGAAATATTATTTTTCTACTATTTTTCTCATATATTTAGTGTAGGTTACAATATATATTTTGGGCTTTCAAAGAATCCACATAAATTTTTACCCGCAGATCAAACTGATGCTGTGATTCCGCAGAATAATGACCTCGTGGAAATAACTACGTCTACAGTATATATATATATTCAATAACTATTTTGCTGTTTTTGAGAGCATTTTTCCATCTTTCACTAATTCATAATTATCTCCTCTTGGAAGAGGGTGTGGCCCTTCATTTGAACAAACTTGAATCCCCTTCACCCAAGGTTTTTGCATATGCTCTTCTGGTCTTCACAGGTGTTAAAAAAACAACAATCTTTTATGATCACCTCATGTGAGACAACTCTAAATTAAACCTTGATTGCATTTGTCGAAGTTACCTCCCTTGTTATTACCAAGAGGACATTTTTTTTTTCAAATAAAACACTTGCATCTAGAGAATTCATTTCAGAACTGCATGGTGACATTCTGCAAGGTTGACTTCACATACTCTGTTTGCAATCTCGGGTACTTACCCTCATTAAAAAGTTTATCTTCATCCGCCTGACCTGTTCAGAAATCTGGTAACTCATCATATTAAACTTCCACCTGAAATTTCATAGAGAAACAATTCAAATACATAATTATAATGTCTAATAATTACAGCAAATCAGAACTCATAGATTTAATTAATATAGAAAATCTATCTTTGTTATTAAATCATTGCTTTAGTGACAACTATTGCTCATTATGAGGACTGAGGACATTAAAAGCCAAAAAATTCTTTTCTGAAAAATGAAAACAAATTATTCAAGAAAAAAAAATCAGTGATAAATTAATCATAATGGTTTGAATACTTCTACCCTATTTTTTTTTTTTTTTTTTTGCATTTACCACTGTGGAAATGCAACATACATTTTGCATTTTAAAAATTCTTAGCTTTATTATGGGGGGGGGGCTTGTCAAGATTTCTATAAGGTGGTACTTCCACAAGAAGACATTAAACTGCCTTCTAATTCTTGTATTTAGTACAGCACATTTCCTTTACAAGATAAAGTGTCAGTAGAAAATGAATTACAAGAGGCCCATGGGCCACATTGCTCACCTGAGCATTGTGGCTAGGAAAAAGTAGAAATTGGTCTATTATTGAATAGTTTAAATCAAAAGGTAGTCCCAAGACTAATCATGGCTTTGCTATTCTTGAGAAGATGATTTTTAAAGAATTTTCCAATATATGTCTAAGTAAAACTTTGATCAATTATTTTGGCCCGCCCTACCCCCGGGGGTCATGATTTGAACAAATTTGAATCTACACTACCTCAGAGGATGCTTCCATATAAATAAGATCAGTCATGACTTTGCTATTCTTGAGAAGAAGATTTTTAAAGCATTTTCCTCTATATTTTTATGTAAAACTTTAATCGCCCATTGTGGCCCCGCCCTACCCTCAGGGGTCATGATTTGAACAAATTTGAATCTACACTACCCGAGGATGCTTCCATATGAATATGATCAATTATGGCTTTGCTATTCTTGAGAAGAAGATTTTTAAAGAATTTTCCTATATATTTCTATGTAAAACTTTAATCGCCCATTTTGGCCCTACCCTACCCCCAGAGGTCATGATTTGAACAAAATTGAATCTACACTACCTGAGGATGCTTCCATATAAATATGATCAATTATGGCTTTGTTATTCTTGAGAAGAAGATTTTTAAAGAATTTTCCTATATATTTCTATGTAAAACTTTGGTCGGCCATTGTGGCCCCACCCTACCCCCGGGGGTCATGATTTGAAAAAACTTGAATCCACACAACCTGAGGATGTTTCCCCTTAAGTTTCATCTTTCCTGGCACAGTGGTTCTCGAGAAGAAGATTTTTAAAAGATATACCACCAAATTTTCATTAATTCCCAATTATCTCCCCTTGAATTAGGGCGTGGCCCTTCATTTGAACAAACTTGAATCCCCTTCACCCAAGAATGCTTTGTGGCAAATTTGGTTGAAATTGGCCCAGCGGTTCTTGAGAAGAAGTCGAAAATGTAAAAAGTTTACAACGACGACGACGACAACGAAAGACAACAGAAAAATTGTGATCAGAAAAGCTCTCGTGAGCCTTTGGCTCAGGGACCCGTTTCATCAAAGGTCTTACGCCCAGTCGTAGCGATACACTGGCGTAAAGTCGGGACTAGCACGAAGATTTGCATTTCATTAAAGAGCGTATCATTACGTCTGACTAAATTTAGGCCAAAATCTTACGTCTACTCATGGTTAGGCGTAAGTTAGGGCATAAAGTTAAAATAAAGCCTTCTTATTAATTTTACACAATGTAGAGAGTTCTAAAGAAAAAGTACGGTTGTAAGAAGAATTTAAAATACAAACAATACATTATTAAACTAGGTTTAATTGTAACGGGGACCGTTACAGATGTTCCCCAAACGCTCCCCAACTCCCTTCTTGATCCATTTTCCTGTAAGACTTTTTAAAAGAATATGCTCAGTATCAAAGTATTTTATCAAAGAATTATCAAAACTACAATGATATCAACTATATCCCATTTAACGTATTGCACGCGCACGCACTTGCATTCACATGCAAGATGATCAAGGCATGTTGTTTAAACCATTAACCTTTCTTTTTATCGTGGGAATCAATCAAAATATCATAAAAATATAAATGTTACCAATTTTCGAATATTTTGGTGATTTTACGTATTGCGCATGTGCACGTGCATGCATGCATGTCCTTGCATTCAAATTTGATAGAAGCATAATGTAGGAATCAATTATACCTATTCATATTCTGAATTTCATCCCGTTTTGTTGAGAACACAGAAAGTTACAGACATTTAAAGTTTCAGCCAATCCGATTGCAGCACACATGCATGCGCATGTTTTCATGACAATTCTTTTATATTAGGCTGTAGATCTTTATAGTGTATGAATATGTTCAAAATTTCAAAGGATTTTGTCAAAAAACAAGAAAGATATTGATACTTTAGTTTCAGCCAATCAGAGCAAAGTGCACGCGCATGCGCGTAAGATCTTGCTATTTTGACCATGTCATCATGTCTATACTACTAATATATCCTCATATTATGAGTTTCAAAGCATTTCATCAAGAAATAGAAAAGTTGCTGCTATATCTATTATATTAGACATTTCACGTGTTGCACGTGCGCGCTCTTGCAAGCACGTGCGCGATGAACATGTCATCTTGCCTCTAGAACTAATATATACTTATATTATGAGTTTCAAAGCATATAGTCAAAACATAAAAAAGTTACGGTTATATCTATTATATTGGTCATTTCACGTGTTGCACGTGCACGCTCTTGGAAGCACGTGCGCGGAAAATGACCTTGATTCCGCAAATCTACATAACATGTCTACTAACCCTAAAAAGGTTTTACCTACTTCGGGTGAACAGTTTACAAGATCACTCGCGGACAAAAAAGTACCCAGGAAGAAGAAGAAAAATAATAATAATAAAAAACAGAGTAAAAACAATATGTTCCCCAACTTCGTTTGGGGAACATAATTATACATATTAAGAGTGGGGGGGGGGGGTGTTGGGTGTTGTCACAACTACATGGAGACGTAGTTGATTCGAGTAATAACGTACTTGATATTTTAATAATTTTTGCTGAGAAGAAAAACTTGTCTTATTAGATATTTCTTCGATCACCATTTCTTACTTTTTAACAATGCATTCATACACATTTGATTGTGGTATTGTATGTATAAGGTATAATTGTAAATCAATATACATATATAACTATATTTCTACACCCCGCTTGAAAAGCGGGAGGGTACATGTATGTACTATATAGTAATCGGGATGTCCGTCTGTTACGCTTTGGGGGTACCCATCTCTATCCGCAACTCCTCTCATACCACTGATTGAAATCTGATGAAAATTTCACAGAATCTTTATTACATATTGCAATTGTGCCTTATTGTACTTTTTGATCCGACACATATTTTGGGTTTCCCATAGCAAAACATGGACACTGCCACTATATTCATTTGGATATGAATATATATATGCGGGGGGGGGGGGGGGGGGTATCTTTTATTGAACTCATTCCTTACGGTACCTCTAGTTTCTGTTTCATTCACTAAAAAGAGACCCATTAAAACTGTCTATTTTGAAAGAAAATATTTTCCCAAAAACATATTTTCTGACAAACAAAATTAACCAAAAAAAAAAAAAAAAAAACAAGAGGCCCAGGGGCCACAGTGCTCACCTGAGCACATCAGGCTTGAATTTAACCCCCCCCCAGGCATTCATCATTTGAGCAAACTAGAATCTACACTATCTGAGGATGATTCCATATAAATATCACTAGTCATAGCTTTGAAGTACTTGAAAAGAAGATTTTAAAAGATTTCCCTATGATCCCTATGTAAAATTTGGGTCGGCCATTTTGGCCCCACCCTAGCTCCAGGGGTCATGATTTGAATAAATATGAATTTACACTACCTGAGGATGATTCCACATGAGTTTCATCTTTCCTGGCCTAGTGGTTCTTGAGAAGAAGATTTTTAAAGATTTTTCCTATATATTCCTATGTAAAACTTGGGTCGGCCATTTTGGCCCCGCCCTAGCCCCGGGGGTCATGATTTGAACAAACTTGAATTTACACTACCTGAGGATGATTCCACATGAGTTTCATATTTCCTGGCCCAGTGGTTCTTGAGAAGAAGATTTTTAAAGACTTTTCCTATATATTCCTATGTAAAACTTGGGTTGGCCATTTTGGCCCCACCCTAGCCCAGGGGGTCATGATTTGAACAAACTTGAATCTACATTACCTGAGGATGATTCCACATGAGTTTCATCTTTCCTGGCCCAGTGGTTCTTGAGAAGAAGATTTTTAAAGATTTTTCCTATATATTCCTATGTAAAACTTGGGTCGGCCATTTTGGCCCCACCCTAGCCCAGGGGGTCATGATTTGAACAAATTTGAGTCTACATTACCTGAGGATGATTCCACATGAGTTCCATCTTTCCTGGCCCAGTGGTTCTTAAGAAGAAGATTTTTTTAAAATGCCATTAATTTTTCTCTAATTCATAATTATCTCCCCTTGGAAAAGGGCGTGGCCCTTCATTTGATAAACTTGAATCCCCTTCACCCAAGGATACTTTGTGCCAAGTTTGATTGAAATTGGCCCAGCGGTTCTTGAGAAGAAGTCGAAAATGTGAAAAGTTTACAGACAGACGGACAGACAGACAGACGGACAGACAGACAGACAGACAGACGGACGCCGGACAAAATGTGATCAGAAAAGCTCACTTGAGCCTTCGGCTCAGGTGAGCTAAAAACCAAATCGGTTTCAAAAGCATAGTAATCCTCTTTCTGGTAATTTTGTACATTTAAGAAAAGATTTCAAAAAAAACAAAAACCATTTTAAAACCAAATAGTTTTTTGTCATGTTTGAAGAGTCCATTTCTTATTTACTTCTCGTCTACATGCGTGGATCTAGAGGGGGTCGGAGAGAGGGTTCAGAATCTCCCGAATTTGCAGATTAATTAACATTGAATGTACAGTGTACTCAGTTAAGGAGGAAATTAAGTAATTATTTTTTCTAGGTATCTGGAACAAATGAACTTCCTGGCGAATCTAAGACGGAACCCAGGGAAGGGGAGGGGGTTTCATAAACAATAAGAGATTTTGAAATGGGGAAATATATTATTGCTTTTATAATATCGATGTAAGACGGTAATAATTACACAGTTAAGTTCAAGAATTAATTATTCCTAATTCTTTTTTTCTCAGACAACATTGATGCAGAAGCCATCATTAATTTTCATGATTTTGTTTAAAGATTAAATTTTACATAGTATAAGATAATCTGAGCGCATATGAAGCACATAAGATGAAAATATACATGTTTTTGATTTCCTGCATAACTTACATTTTTAATGAAAACAAAATAAAGAGTAGCTTTAACTTTATTTTAAAGACAGAGACCACACAAGCAGAGCATTTTGGTAAGAATATCTTTGTAGCCATTTTTTCGAATCTCTCTCTCTCTCTCTCTCTCTCTCTCTCTCTCTCTGCGTACTTTTAAAACGGTACATAACATTTAATCATACATGTTAACTCTCCCGATTTAGGCGGGAGTCTACCGCTTTTTCACTCCATCTCCCGCCTACCGATTTAATTCAGAAATCTACCGCTTTTCTACAAAAGCTGCGTCTAAAGTATTTTTGGTTCGCTTGGGTATCCATTTTTGAAGCCACTCTCATAAAATCTCGCTAGATATCGTGTGATTTGACTCGGAATCATACAAACGCTTTTTTTGTACATAGATTTCAAGCACGGATTTAACAACGACAACATAAGACTACCAGTGATTACATTGGTTACGATAAATAATCAACATCCCTGCTATGAAAAAGGAGATACAGCTTTTAAAAATTAGATGAAAACATTTGACATCGTCTTTAAAAGCACAGAAGCTCACAACTTTATCAATAAAGTCAATAGAAATCACTCGATTGACCAAGCCATGTGGCACATCTCTACTTTCGTTTTCGATCATCGCGGGAAATCTGATTTATATAACGAAAGATACGAACTTGTTTTAGATCTAGATTAAACCATGCCATCATTTGTTTTGTTTAAAAACTGAATGAACATTCAGAATTATTGCTTTTAGGCTATTTCAGCAAAGATCACTCATCAAAAGGCTAAGTAAAACAGTCATCCAAGCAAAATGATGAGCATGAAAAATATTTGAATTTGTACAATTTATGTCAAACTTAAGGTGTTTTTGTCTTCTTCTTTGCTGTTGATATTTAAGATTAATAAGTGTAGGTACCTGATTTCATTTAAGGCTTATAATATACATGTATATTACATGAAAGATATCGATAATCCAAGCGTTAAACAACACGCGCGCAATGCTACCGCTTTTGAGGTCTGAATCTCCCTCTTTTTCATCACAATAGGTTAACATGTATGATTTAATCTGCAGATAGTAAAAAAAATTTCTATAACTGCACGACCTAGAGTCTAGTGTTTTGTAATTATATCATTTTAATATTTCATTTTAATAAACAATAACAATGTCATTATGAATCATTTGAATTGACAGAAATTCAATAAATTTAGAGAGGATTATCTTTCATGTACCTTAGTAGTACAGTGTAAAATTTATTTCTTGACTCAAATTGTGTACTTATGTAAACCATATGCATTTTGTATTCATTATTTTTGCTTGCATATACATTTCTTATGAAAATTTTTAAATCTTATTCTGTCTCAAACTTAATTATTAGTATTTATCAGTAGAATCAGTATTTATCATGAAATTTATTATCAAAGCGAAGTCATTAACCTGTATCAATTTCGGGAAGAAGGGGAGTGGCTGTAATTAAAATTCCAAAATAAATAGTTTAGCTTAATTCGGAAATACATGTACGGTACTTTTCTTCCTTTCAATTTATAAGACTTTTATTATTGAAATGTTGTTAAAAAAAAACACAAACTGAAATTTGTACCTTATAAGATACATGTCTCCTACATGACACTATAAACCCATGCATGTTTCAATTAGTGCAAGTATTAATTTATCTATAATTTGTGTTATTATGTACTTTGAAGTGCTACAATTTATACATGTTTGTACGCATTGGGCAATGTTTATGTTTTTGCGCCTGCGCAATGCAACGTTGTCAAGGACTTAGTCCTGTGACTAAGCGTATCTTTTACGACTAGACTTACGCCACTTGGTGAAACGCAAATTACGCCCGACTAAATTTTGGCGTAAGCCCCGGAAGTACGCCTAAGTTAAGGCTTAACATTACGACTTTTGATGAAATGGGCCCCAGGTGAACTAAAAAGCAGTTAAATTGCATCAAATTATAAAATTTTACAAGCGTACTCTGTTTAGTAGGACCGCACTCCGAGATATTGAGCATTGTTCTATGTAATGTCAATGCTCGCCGTGACATATAGCTTCAGTTTATGAAGCTTCATCCCAAAAACCTGCCACTCTCTCCTCTAACTGGCGAGTTCTTGGTTAAGAAAAATTTTCCTTTTTTTTTGGTCTTACATGTAGGTCAGTCCAAGCAGAGGTTCAAAACACAATCTTCCGATTACTGATCAAGCGCTCAACTGATTTAGATATAAAGATTCCTCACTGCACAATGGTCTTCAGTCCCATGTAAAAGGTAAAGGTCTAAATTTGAAGCCCTTCAACTTTTTGCCATTTCTGAACCCAAGGATTTAAGATAAACAGTTCTTGGTCGGAAAACATAAACAATGCTGGGGATTCAACTTAGGTTATGAAAGAAATCAGAACTAATATCGTTATCCACAGACATATCCAAACCTTCTTCTGTCCGTGCAGCCAGAGGTAGGGGTCCGTGCGTTCCCGCCACTGTCAGGTGAAATATTAGCTAGTACAAAATTAATTCGGATTTACATCCTATTTTTCACGCATTTGCCGGGTACTGTTACTGTTAAAAAGTGACCGAATAATGGCTCTAATTTACTCGAAAATACACTGAAATTTTTAAAATGAATGAGCGGTTTGGTGGAAAATCAAATTAATTTTTTTCATCACGATCTCTGGGTGGTTGGAACGTCTAACTTACTTCAAAAAATTCCATGGTAGAGGCAAATTTTTTTCACTACCAATTCCTTTCAATATCCATTTTTTAAGCTTACAATACTATATTTCCTTCATAATACTTCACTTTAGAATAAAGTGGGGGGGACAACCAGCCTTTCAATGAACATTTTCAATAGTAAAAGTATTGTTGGCAAAAAAGTGCGGGGGCCAGCCCCCCCCCCCCTGGCCCCCCCTGTTGCTACGTCCCTGTACATGGCAAAGTAAAAAAAGAATCCCCTTTAGATCCGCGACTGAAGTGTGACCTTCCTTGTCCTTTCATGAATTAACAGCAAAATAAAAATAAATAGTTGAATGAAAATTGTAATTGATTAAGAGATATTTTCACACTGTTTATCATTATTTATAATAATTGTTGTTGTAAGTTTCTCTATTAATAAATATTATCAATAAAATTATGACATTAAAATCTATGGTTCTTGCACAGGCACCTGCCGTTACTTATTTTTCTTTTAATAAAAAATATATACCCTTACCTTAGGGTATTTATTTTTTATTAAAAGAAAAATAAGTAACGTCAGGTGCCTGTGGGTTCTTGCATTAACTCGCTGGTTAATCACAGAAATAAAGCTTTAGGTCTCTGATATAATGTACAATGAATATCGAAACAACAGAGAGGTAGGTTCGATAGAACCCCCCCCCCCATCCCCCCCAGAAAAAAATAAAAATTCAATTTAATGGTTTAAACTTTTCTGGAAAAGAAATTATTTTTATTGAATTTGCATGCAGTATCACATAAAATTGGCCAAGTTGACTTATGGTTGGAAAATCACTTGAAAGAGTTGTCTCTCTTTTAATACCTTGTGTCATGGAGAAATCAAAGTGATAGTCATTGCAGAATCCTTTTAAGGATATCCAAACCTCAGCCAGGAAGGATAACTCCAAAAATTTATATTTAATTTGAAATGCATTTAAATGAATCTTGAAAATTAAATATTTTTTCATGCAACAATTTTCGTTTTATTCTTTATGATTAAGATTCAACATTTTTGGAGGTCTTTAAAAAAGGTTTTATAAAAGTTGGCATTTTTAGCCTATAAAAGGAAAAAAAAACAGTTTTAGCAATCCAGCCTTAGATACCAGTGCTTATTAGCATGAGTTGAAATAAGAAGTGATATGTGGTATCTTGCAATGAGAGCAAAAGCCTTTTACACTATGTATTATAGAATACATGCCGGAAATAGAAGACAAAAAATACCAAATAAGTATAATCAAAGTACTCAGAAATACAGAGAGTTGGGCTTATTTACAGAGTAGAATGGATTTCTTACATGAATCATGTTTATATTCTGATGAAAAAATAATTTTAAAACTATCAATATAAATGATAAGACACTGACAGTGAGTTTTTCAATCCTAATACCACAGTCCGATTTTGTCAGAATCAGAATTAATCTGGTACCGCAGCTGAATGTAAACAAACAGGCCAGTCTGGTTCCCTCTCCTGCCTTACATCGTATGTGTAGAGAACTACGGTAACACTGATTATCAAAAATCCTTACGCTAATGAACTATGTTTTTGACTTATGAAGTTTTCAAAGTCATTACTACTAATGTTTGTTTTATATAGATAAAATTTCGTTTTATTTTTGTTGCTTTTTTTAGCATTTGTATTATCTCAAAAGCGGTTGAGAGTAAGAACTATATTTTTGCACGTAACTTTAAAATGGCGACTATGGGGTCAACATCCTGCCTTGAACAGGATCACATAAGCCGGTAATTGCTCTTTGAGCAATAAGCCCGGCTAAAAATCATGACGATTTCTCTGAATGCTTGGATACCTATCGTTTTTTAACCTAAAATATATTTGTTGATTAATTTGCAATTAGAAAATGCATTGCTGATATTCCAATTCGCCTATTCTGCAAAAATACTGGATAATATGATTAACTTTAATTTTAAAACTTTAAAAGAAATACTGTGGATAAATTTACATAACTTTGTGGATTCAAAGATACTTTTATGAGTATTTTTGATTACTTAACTGTTAATCTTATAAACATGAGGATCGGACTGCCTTAATGATTTAGGCTAAAAAATATCTTAGATTCTCATCCCCAAAATTTCAAATCCAATGCGAAGGTTACGGACTATTTTTGTTTTTTGTGTTTAGAAACAGAGTTCAAATGCATGATTTTCATGGCTTGGATACATTTTCCAGTTTGCTTCTTTTGACCCTATGGAACCCTAGCAGCAGCAAATCTTTATCTTGAGAAATCATAGCCATACTATAAAGAAATGATATACATATAGTGTATTTTCATACATCAAATTAATCAAATTATCAGGTTTGCCTGGTTTGGTTTGAACATTATTTTATCGTATAAATACATGTAGAATACAAATGGTTTGAACACCAAGGTCCTACAACTGGTATCATGCGAGGTGCAGTGGTTAGAGCTTTTGCTCTAGAGTCCTTGAGTAAGCAGTTGATCCCCACGCACCCAGGTTTTGAATCTCAATTTATATCTGAAAAGTGGTGTAAATCAGATGTCGATGCTTAAAAACCCCAGGAATTTTGTTAGAAAATTTAAAAACTGCACTGTATCAAAATCAATAACATAAAAATGTTCATATATGACTTCTAAACACTTAACAAAATGATAAACTATTTAAATTCCAGGATTTTTGACGTCATAGACAGCTTTTTTCAATAAAAATGGAACTTGTAAGTTTGCTTCAAAAATTTGATATTTTGTTTAAAAAGTTTTGATTGTAAATACCAGTATTTTAAAGTATTTGAGTTTCCGAACAATATGTACTAGTATGTAGTTTTTAGATATCAGATCTTTCGACAAACTGTCGAAATTCCCATGAATTATACCCCATTTTCATCACACCCATTCTTGGGCTCAAATAATGTCGCCTCATTTTCATTTAGAAGAAATACCACTGATGTAATTTTTAAATCAACATTATAAATAGTCATATAACAATGAATAAGAATTCATATAATTATCGATCTGAAAGGGTATTTAAGGAGTTCCAAATTCAAATATAGTAGCCTATTTGAAATGTACGTTACTGTCGCCGAGGCAAATATTATGCTGAATCTCCTCTGTGTAACATATAGTTTTGATTCTCAAGTAACAATTTTCTGATAAGTTCAACCTTGTATCACATATATTTCTTTTCATAACAATAAATACATTTTCTTTGTGATAATAAATAATTTTTATTGTGCAATGTCCCTGTTTAATTCTATTTCAACCACATTACAAGCAAACACAAAGATTATACACCTGATAGTTTTGTTCTCCTTTATTTATTGATGGGCTAAATTTGAAATTTCAAAGGATTAATTACTCCTACTTAGATAATGTAACATGAAATTGAACAATTTTAGCAACTTTTATAAATATGTTTACGGAATGAAAGACATTTTCAATCGTAGAGATAAGAAAGAAATGTACGTTACCTATATTCTTCCATTAAGAATATATATTAAGTAGAAAATATGAGACGACTCTGAATAAGCAACCACTTGTATCCTGTAAACTGGCAAAGACGTTTTGCTTAACACAATTAAAAATTATTTTTTACATGAAAAGTGATCATTTGAAATGTACGTTACTGAAATGTACGTTACCATGAAATTCGGTTAAGTGAATCTCGCACGAATTTTGATGCATTCTCAACTTTCACACACTCGAATGTGTACACAAAGTAAAGTTTCAAAGGTTGGAGGTCGGCTAAATCCCAAAATTAATGAAAAGAAACATTTCTGCTGAGGAAAAAAATATATTAAGGTCAATTATATGTATTATAATTTTGATACCTGGTATATATTTCTTAGTACAAAACCTGTATGATGCATTTCTTATGATATGCAAGTTCAAATAGTATATTATATATTGCGTGTCTAACGTACGCTTGTGGAAGAGAATTGATTTTTATATTTGAAATGTACGTTACGTATGGTAACGTACATTTTGAGTATTTTTAACTGACGTTTTTTTTTATTTAGTCAATGAATTACGTTTACACGAGCGAAACAAAATTATCGTTACAATCCATTTGACAACTGACCACATAAATCCATCTAAATGCACCCCCAATCCTCGTGAATGTGGTAGACTGTTACCACATGCTAGAAAATTTATTTCTAAAAATTCATCTTTGGCAACCTTTTTGCATGCAGTTTGTTTACTTTTAATATTCGACTTTTCGTCAATATTAATTTGTTGTTGTTGATAATTTAAAACAAGGTATGCATAGGCTTATAATTGGTTAAAAAAAAAAAAAAAACAGAACACAATCACGTACATTTCAAATACTGAAAGGCACACAATACTCAGTTTTGTTTGAATCATTGCATTTTGTCATATTTTTCCAGATCTGCTGAAAAGCACGTATGTTTGTGTTTTGACTAGGGATGTCATATTCGAATATTCGAATATTCATCTTAATATTCGAATATAAATTTATGATTCGAGTATTCGTTTTTAAGTATACAGGTATTAAAAAGAGAGAAAAATCTTGCAAGTTTTATTAAAAATGAATAAATTTTGAACAAAATAAATAAAAACACTCCTCTTTGATTACCTTAAAGGTGTGAAGAGTGTATCTATTAGAGTAATTAATTTATTTGTTCACTTAATTAGTAGTATAATAATTTCCAGTACTAACAATCAGCCTGTATTGTTTTAAGGGCATATAGTTTTACAGTAAACACACAGCCCCCTTGTTTATGTAAATATAATTAAAAATAATTATTAGGAAATCATACTTAGCAAAAACTAATTGCTTTTAATTGTTCACCATTAGATAATTGTTCTGACTGGTATAAATTTGTAGGAGTTATCAGTGTAGACTTTAGTAAGACAATCAATTAATCTGGAACATACTAAAAAATCTTTTTAATTTTCTAAAAAGAATTATTACTATGATGTATACTATTCAATACTTTTAAAAAAAAATATAATTGCAGTGTTTGAGTTTTTATTCCAAAATAATGGCATAAACTTATACTACTTGATAGAAGAGTTATACATTTAATAAAGCAAGATGTATTTTTTATCGAATATTCGAATATATTCGAATACTCCTATCGAATATTCGAATATCAATCATTGACAATTTTGACATCCCTAGTTTTGACAAACGATGTTGCAACATAGTAAATGAAATTGTTAACAAGACTGTCGATGGATATATTCGGAATAGATTTATGTTAAGTTTCAATGGCCAAATACGAGCATTTGTTAGATCATAGCAAAATACGTCTGACTCTTATTTTTTTTTTGTCTGTACCCTTGCACACAGATAGAAGTAACTAGGCTACGACCGGTGTCAATTTCAGCGAAACAGCACAAAGCAATGGTAATGAACTGAGGTTGAGGGTCTCCCCAATAATATGTTAAATGAACGTTACCGACGTGACGTGACATTCATATAGTTGATGACAAATAACCTTCGTTTGTTACATTATGATTTCCTATTGCTGCGTTAAAACGCTTCATTGAAATCACCCCTGTCAACGCGCGATCGGCAACGCGGATGCGATCGGCAACGCGGATCAAAACATTGAAGAAGAAAGTATTGTAGGGGGTAAATTTAAATAGTTTTGTATGTGCTGGAGTGTAACCAGCTGAAAATAAAATTAAAAGACATTTAATTTAGATAATTATCTACAGTTTAGGATTTACCGAGAGTAAATTTGGTTCACAGTTTCTGTGCAAATGTACCGATCAAATCGACAATGTTCAAAATATCAAATTTTCATGCTTTGAAATAGTTTATTTTGTTATTACCTAAGAACATTTGCTGCTTTTGTTATGTAACGGTTCTTGGAAGTATGAACTAAAAGATTTTAAAATTAAAACTACATACAATATCTTTAAACAAATTTTAACTGGAAAATTTGACAACCGCGAGGCGATCGTCAACGACATGTATCTTTTTATGAAGCGATCGTACAACATAGAAATAGCGATC
This sequence comes from Saccostrea cuccullata, assembly GCF_032062105.1. Taxonomy (NCBI): domain Eukaryota; kingdom Metazoa; phylum Mollusca; class Bivalvia; order Ostreida; family Ostreidae; genus Saccostrea; species Saccostrea cuccullata. The sequence continues at coordinate 189,402 of NW_026926229.1, read as the reverse complement.
GTACAACACACGAAATAAGAATAGCACAATTCAGAGAATCTTGTTGTCAAAAAGTTTATTTTGATATACAATAGATATTTTACATTCAAACTAGGCAATCAATCAGTCATTGTTATACCACTTTAAATCTTAAATTTTTCCTACATTTATATAGAAAATTGAAATTAACTGCGTAGATTAAAGAGATACAACTGAAAAAGAGTTTGATGGATAACAAATATGTAAAGTAGATTTTTTACCTCAATTTTCATAACAGTGTCACCCCCCACCCCCCAAAAAAACCCTAAATATCTTAGATGGTTTATCATGCAAAGTGTAAGTAAAGGAACATTTTCTAAATTTCGGAAATGTGTTGTGTGGGATGGCGGGAGGGGGTGTTATGATTCAAGTTCTTGAACAAACAAATTTATCCAAAAATTACCAGCTTTACCCGGATTTGATCTATTGGTTTAGCCTCCCCCCCGTCAATTTGCTTCCGACGTCTATGAAAGTAAAGTTTTCACCCCACCCCACCCCCGATTCTACATTGTACATGTGCGTGCATGATATTAAAATTGGCAATTAATTTTTTAAAAAATAATACTAATAATGATAACAGTTTTCAGTAAATTAGAAAATACACTGTAATACATATAATGCTGTTATATTAACGTGTGCGTGTACAAAACATTTTTACTGAAAATATTCGGTAAAGTTGCTAGGTATGCAAATTCCTTTGATCGTTATTTTTATAGTATTAATACATATCTTTTTTTTCTGAAAAAAATTCAGTTTTTGATATGTATGCCAACTCCTGTAATTGAACTGCCATATCATAGACAATAAAACCTTTTTTCTATATTGCTAAAATTCGGTCCTATAACACTCTATAGGTGTCTGTTTTAAACAATAATCAAATAATATCAAGAATTTAAGGTTCCATGGAGTTTTAAATTTTGTTCTCTTAAAATACGGACATTATTCAACTAATATACAAGATAAATTCGCTCTTTCCCTCTCGAAAATCAAATGCTCGGTATCTCGTTCTATTTCGAAACTTTCCACCCATACCACATAGCTATCTATTACTTTATTTCATTAAAAGTATTTTATAAATTTCAAGTTGCACGATCGCATGTTTATCATATTTTCTTTGTTGTACGATCGCATATAGAGTCGTTGCCGATCGCCAAAACGTTTGGCATGTGTTCACTTCAAACCGTTATTTCAACGCTTTCTATTTGATGAAGAACTTCAAATCGGATTTAAAATTTATTATTTACCTATTTACAATTCAAATGTGCCTTTTGGACTGTCGGGTATACGTAATAAGGTAAGAAATACCACTTAAACGAGCTTCATGTGTCACGTTAGGGCAGTCATGTTCAAGGAAAACTTAACTTTAACATAATATATGGCGATTTTTAATGTTTAGAGGACTTTTATGGTGTTAAACATGTCTAGTGGCATTTAAAAAGTCAGAAATGTTGAAGGAAAATTGCGAGGAAATAGGACAAAATAATGTTTTATTTAACCTTATCTTCCTCATGTAGTTGAATTTAACTATCCGCGTTGCCGATCGCATCCGCGTTGCCGATCGCGCGTTGACAAATGATTTTTATGTCAATAATTGCTTTTTTTCAATATTTTCTTATTACTAATTTACATATTATTACAAGCTTGAAATGTACGTTACCTACTCATATTCTGAGGCAATCGTGTCTTTATAGTGGTGATTGTGACATATAACACAATGTGATTACATAGAGAATCTTTTTTAAAATAAACTGAAACAAAACGATGAATTTTTAGATGAATTTTAAGCCTTTTATTAAACAGAAATATATCTTGAAATGTACGTTACATTTACGTAGTTTTCTAAATCGGCATGGATATATGTTAAAAAAGACAGTAACTACAAAATAGAATTTTACTACATGTACATGTTAAGTTCTAGTATCTATAGAAAATGACAAGATTCCAAACTGATCGCTCTAAACAAAACAGAGAGAAGAATTTAAAGCATATATTAAAAAAATGTTTTTATACATCTGGATCAAAAAGTAACCTTTGTTTTTTGAAAGGAAAAATCAAACGCACGTTCGTATGCCGAGAAAATATGTTGCTGACAGAGTTGGTAGGATGTGCTGGTGTTAAGATGAGATATTCCAATTGTGATTTTAATGACTACATTTTATTTTACATATTTTTGGACATTGAAGAAAGAGTAACGTACATTTCAAGCTACATTTCTGAATAAAATCACCCTCTACTTTACCGTCTTGTCATTATTCCATGTATTAAAATTTGATGTAAAAAAAATCCGGAAACAAAATCTTCAGATACTTTCTTTCAAAGGTAATTGATAGAAAAATTGTTATCTTGAACTTCATTTTTTAAAAAATCAGAGAGGCATTTGTGCCCTTATATTGAGAATGGGTGATCAGACCTATTTTTGTAATTATATGAAGCAGAATTTATGAGAAGGAATCACTAGCTTTGGCCTTCAGCAGATTTAGATATATAGTCGACGTAATAAGAATCGCCACTCTCATTCATACGTCGATTGGGTAGAACCTGAAATAAAAATAGTAATACTGAATCTGACACGTCTGTTTCATATTCGAATATTTTGACACGATTACCCAACATCTTTATGATAAACTTCATGACTTCAAGTTGAGTGTGACTAAAATGCGTAGCAAAACCCGGGCCGATTTTGTTTTTGTTTTTTTCGTATATTTTTAATAATCGAGATACAATAGGCTACTACAACGGTGAGATGTTTTAAGAAGTTTGTATTGAATTTCAAAGATCCAACAGAAATAATCTTAAATATGAAGCCAAAATGAGTAAACCAGGCTTGCTACCCATTTTAGTCACACAAAGGACAATCGACAATAATCGTTGAAAAACACATTTTGAGTTAAAACTCCCAGCGAAGGCAAATCGTATGGTTATAAACCATGTCCGTAAATTTCATGAAGAAAAAAATGAGTATTTATTTCGTAATTGTAAAAACCCGGTTTTCAGTTTCGAAATTCTTGGCCCGGTCCTTTTTAGTCACACTGTGCAGCAATATATCCACCTAAAATGGGGTTTATGTCTCTTAGTTTAAATTATTCGATACACAAGAATATTCGAGGCGCAAGAACAATTTCCAAAACGGGACAAGCTATTGAAAAACAAGTTGACAAAACAAAGGGATCCATAGTCTTTAAAGTCATCATTTCGTAAATTCTATGGTGGTTACAATGACCTTGTCAGCAAATACTATTGTTAGGTCATTATACTTATTTTCACACTGAATTGTCGAAGGATTTTCCGTTTACCCAATAAGGACTACACGGCTGTTGTGACCAATGTTCGTGAGCCAACACACCTTAACTTGGTCGAGGGAACGTAATTTCGTGAGTTATTCGTTTATGCATTAAATCCAATGAATTAAAAGTTTACAAAATAACCGTTCATGGGGATATAAATTCGTGGATATGAGTGGCCCACAACATTCTCGTACATTGGTCACCACGAACATTGTTGATTCCAAAGTAATCCTTCATGACACCCGATCCCATGCATCTCGGGTGTTTTAGAGATCCGTGTTTACTCTGCTCTTGATTGTATTGTCGAATTGACTTTTGAACTTGATTACTGTTCGTTGTCTTTAATACATTACATCCCACTGCAGGACATGGGTTGATTGATTGATTGATTGTGTATTATTTAACGTCCCTCTCAAAAATTTTTCACTCATATGGAGACGCTACCACTTGCCCGTGGAGAGCTGCACATTTTGTACTATACTGCGCACTCAGGGCCATTGAGCACGGAGGGATCTTTTTCGTGCCAGCAACTACTGCGACACGGGACCTCGGTTTATACGGTCTCATCCAAAGGACTGGTCTCCATGTCCCACAGTGGGATTCGAAGCCGCGACGTAAGGATCAACTCCTTACTCCGTTACTCTAGAGCAGACACTCTAACCATTGCGTCACGCGAGAGTTCGACATAGAGTTCTCATCTTCCGCTCATAACAATTAGTGGTGGCGTCTCAATAAGGCGAAAAATTCTCCGATGCTAAATAAATGAATTAATATACACTGTCTGTGTGGAATACTAATCTCAAATAGCATTAAATTTTAACCTTTTGTCTTAAAAAAAGGGGGGGGGGGCTTTAATATTTCATATGCATTTCTTATGACAAGGCCTTTTCCTTAATTGTTACCTTTAATTTGTCCCTTTGACCTTGACCGTGGAGTTTGATCCACATTTATAAAACGTTAACATTGGCCAAAGCTTTTTGATAGTTAGTACTTGGGGTTTTATATTTTTCTGTATATTCATTGAGACAAACCCTTTCTTTATTTGACAACATTCATAGTTTTTCATCCCCTGACCTTGAAGTTTGACTTGCATTCGAGAAACTTCAATCTTCGCCAAACCTGTCATGCAGGGGCATCTGTGTCTCTCAAACACTTAATTCTTGTATGTTTAGTTTAAGTCTTAATAAAATAATCTTATAGGAGGAAATTTTATCTCCCATTGGGATTTTACGAGGGATGAAAATTTGTAGGACGATTAAAAAAATACAATATATTTGCAAACTTATAAGGTTAACATGATGTGATTGTAATAAGAAACTCCATCAAAATCCGGAACAAAGTTTTTATTTACCTTACAGAAAGGGTAGTTGAAAGTCCTGACCCTTTTTTGATATCGCAGTGTTGAGGTATCATTTAGGTTACATCTCATATATATAAGTAAAATTAGACAGTAGTAATCTCATGAGTTATGAGACTCGTGCTCATAAAACATGCTACATCGGTAAGTTTTGACTTCAAGGCATGGTCCTGTAGGTCAAAGTACTTCTTAATTAGAATGTAAACAGTATATATTCTAAATAGAGTGTGAAGTATTTCCGTTCACTTTCTTGAGTTTCTTCCTTTTGTAAAAATACTGTAATTTGAGAATCGGCATTGTGGAGGATTCAGTTCCGATATTGCCAACCCACTGTTCTGTCAATTGCAAATCAAATTTGTAAAATCACTTATTGTTTGTACAAGAGTACCTTCAGACACTTGTAAATAATTTGGAATTATTCATTCAACTTAAGCGCGATCACATGTAAATTATCACCAAACTCTACAGGATATGTAATTAAAATCGCACTGGAAAAATCGCCAATTTCCATAAAGGTATCAAATGTATAGCAATAAATTGCAATGTACGTTTATATAAAATGATATTTTAAAAGTATAATGAAATTATATCCAAGAAAGCTGGTTTTATTTTAAAACATCACATTTTGTTCATGACGTCGCATAAAAGTGATAAAACAATGTCAAAATATCGCAACGTTTTCGTAAACTTTGCTACCTTTACAGCTACATAAATAACGCATTTTAAAAATGTGAATTGATAATTTCAAGAAAACAGTCTGAAAGAATTTCGAAGAATTTTATTTAATTTGGATACCGGGTCGAATTTGGCACCTAATGCACCTTGTTCTTTGAATTTTACTGCCACCCAGTAAAGACATTCTACACATTCAAGAGGTTTTGAAGAAGGACTGCCAGGATAAAACATTAAGGATATTGGGAATGTTGTGCCTTCTAATTTTTAATCACTTTGTAAAATAGCAATTTGTCAAGATGGCCATTTTATACTTCGAAACTATTTTTGATGTACATACATACCGGGTATACATGTATGCATCATATGGTGAATCAAAATTAGGCATAATGAAGTTGTTTTTTTTTTTTGTCCTCGTGATTAAAGATTCGTGTGGCAAATAATTTTTACTTTTCCGACAGCCTATCTGTTTGTCTGCAAAATATAAACCACATCTTTTGAATGGGTAACGCTGTGGATTTCGTATCTACATATGTATGCATGATTTTATTATATGTTCATTCCTTATGACAAGACCTTTGAGTTTCCTTGGGTACCAACATATTTGACATCTTGACCGTGGAGTTGACCCATTTTAGCAAAACTGCAATTTGACTTTGATTTTAAATTAATAAAAAAAAAATATTTCTATTCACTTCTGAACGTTTGGTGCTATATGGCGTTCAAATTTTGTCTAAATGTTTTTCTTGGACAAGATGCCACAATTTTGACCTTTGAGTTTGACCTACTTTTGAAAAACTTAAATCTTTGCCATAATTTTCAGCAGTGGTGTTAGGGCATTCATATTTCACAGGTGTGTTTCTTCAACTTTCTTGGAACAATTAAAACCTTTCTTTTGTTTTCATTTTTTTAACAATTGATCTGACTTGACTTTGGACTTTGACATTCATATTTCAGAAACTTTATCTTTCGGCATGGGCTGCCATACTGGAGGATTGGTGGTTCAAAAAAACCAAAAAGTGAAGGGGTGGGGTGGGTTTTTGTCCAACTAACATAAAAATCTTACTTCGGTTTGTTCTTTTACACAATTTACTGAACCATGTAGAGTATTTGACGGAATTTGAACTTGAATTCTAAATTAAAAAAAAAAAAAGAACTTGCGTGATCTTGTTTTTACAATCACAAAATAAGAAAACAATAAGCCCATGTTTTAATAATTAAATATAGATGACCATCCTACCAAGAGGAGCTGAATTGACTGAGAGGGGTATATTGACAACAAAGGGTTATTATGCGGGGGATCAAACCTTTTGTGGGGGAAGGCATTATGCGCTTTGACACGATTAAAATTTCATGAACACTTTCTTCAAATATTTACCAATCATGTTGTCAATCTCGGGTAAGAAAAAGAAGTAACAAACCAGAATTAAGAACAATGGTCATTTTATGTATCATTTCAGATTGCGATTAGATAATATGGGTGTTTACAATAGCACGTCCATGGACAAAACATGCATATACCGCTGCCCATGTGATTCATGCTACAGATATTGTATGATGTAGAAATTTAGTGTACTTTTTAGCTCGGAATTTCGCAATTAGCAATTTAAAACAATAAGTTTAAGGGTACTTGAATGACTCAGTTATAATTCTGGGTCTCCTAGACTCTTGTCCTTCTCTGTACCGAGGAAACTCGGAATCATGGTGACACTAGCTATTGTTCTCTATGCCGCCTCTTTGTTAAATTAGTATCGATCTTCGCTTTTTAGTAGATATATAATTTGCAAAATTCTATTTAAGTAGATGGCCCGGTATCTCCTCTGAAAGAATCAGTGTTTAACCAGGTGGAGAGTTCACATGAAGAACCTGTCACAAATCAAGCAAGAGAAAGTGGTCACACAGGGATGTATTCAATTTGAATTTCAATTAAAATGCTCTTGTCTATTGTCATATTGATATTGTGTTTATCGCATTCAGCGAGCTACAATGATTTCCGATGTGTCAAAAACACGGCTCCTAATTGTTTTTTCTTTCAGTGTTGATCGATCATTGTATACCTAAGGATGAGCCATTCCTTCCCCTTTCACTCATACCAGAATTCTCTATCCCTAAGAAAAAGACACCCAGTGTGTTTTATATTGTTTATTAACACTGTTCAATAATCTGATTGAAATATTTTATTGTCATTATTAGAAAAATGTCTCGTTATTTATTGAGAAGTAGAAATCAATTCTTCAATAAACATGTTTTCTTGTAATTTATGATTTTATTAACATATTCTTATTATGATATATTTTTGGTTTGAAAAATCTCTGATAATCGTTTAATTTATGTACGGTTAAAGAGCAAGGGCTATTCAACTAGGATATGTTGGCTAAATAAAAAATGAATATAAAAATTTCAGTTTTACAAATTACATATATTAGTTTAGCATTCCTCGGCCTCATTAATAACATAAAGACAAATAGGCAGTTTACGTTAAAAAATTAATTAATAATAAAAATAATACTAACATATTGAAAACTCTTTATGGACAATGTTTCTGAATACCATTGCTTTCAAAACCATTTTGTATGTCATTCGAACACAAACTGCAAAATAAAAATAGAATTATATATGTGAAAATGTTTAATCGTAATTCCCGTGAATTATATAGAAAGATTATACAAGTATCCTGTCAAGTTAAGTTTTCTAGAAGTAAATGCCTTGCAACAATCTTGCTAGGCGGGTCGATCGTTACTACATATATTAACAATAATAATAAAAAAAAAACAATTCTAAAATATGAAAGTTGGTCAAGGTTAAAGTTTTTTCCTAAGTATGAAAATCTCCAAGGTCAAAGTCAAAAGATCAATGTAATTGGTATCCAATGAAAGGTCTTGCCACAAAAAATAAATATGTGAAGTATGGAAGCCCTATCCCTAACCCTGCAAAAGTTATGGCCATGGTAATTTTTTTTTAAAAAATAGGTCAAACTCCAAGGTCAAGGTCAAAGGTCTTGCTATGAAATGAAAGGTCTTGTCACAAGGATTAAATATGTAAAGTATGAAAGCACTTGCCCTAACCCTTTAAAAGTTATGGTCAAGGTTTGCTTTTTAAAAGTAGGTCAAATTCTAAGGTCAAAGATTTTGATATCCAATGAAGGGTAATATCACATTATGTGAAGTATGAGATCACTAACCCTTAGCATTCAAGTATTGCCAAGGTTAAAGTTTTTTCATAAATACGAAAATCTCGAAGGACAAGGTTAAAAGGTCAAGGATGTTGGTATCCAATGAAAGGTCTTGCCACAAAGAATACATATGTAAAGTATGGAAGCCTAGTGTTAACCGTTCAGAAGTTATGGCCAAGGTTAAAAATTTGAAAGAGTAGGTCAATCTCCAAGGTCAAGGTCAAAGGGTAAAAGATCTTGCTATCAAATGAAAGGTCTTGTCCTAAGAATTAAATATGTAATTATGTAAGCACTAGCGCTAACTAAAAGTATGGTCTAGGTCTGCTTTTTAAAGGTAGATCAAACTCCAAGGTCAAGGAAAAGGGTCAAAGTTCTTTGTATCCAATGAAGGGTTTTCTCACAAGGATTACATTTGTAAAGTTTGAAAGCCCTATCCCTTACTTACAAAAGCTATGGCCAAGGTTTAAGTTTTTTCATAAGTACGGAAATCTCCTAGGTCAAGGTTATTGGTATTAAATGAAAGGTCTATCTACATAGAATACTTATATAAAGTACAAGTGTCCTGGTATCAACTGTTCAAAAGATGTGGCCAAAGTAAAAGTTAGTAATTTTTGTGTAAAAGTGGGTCAAACTCCAAGGTCAAAAGTTCACCTTTGGTGGTTTTTAAAGAAAGGTTTTGTCACGAGGAATACATATGTAAGATAAGAAAGCCATAGCTCCACTAAATCAAAAGTTATGAGCAAGGTTAAAGTTTTTGCCGACAAACAGATAGACAGACAGAGAGACAGACAGACGGACGGACACGATAAAAACTATATACCCCTGAAACTTTGTTTACGGGGGCATAAAACAACAATAAAGAAGATGTGCTTGTGAAGTACTGATGACCTTGTTTAGCTTATGGGTTGGAGTTTCTGAATTGGAAGTCAAAGGTGAAATTTTTAGTGCCCAAAGGAAGGTCTTGTCACAAGGTATACATCTGTGAAATATGAAGGCCTTATTCCTAACTTCGAAATATGGCCAAGGTTAAAGTTAAAAATAAAGTCTCAAACTCTAAGACCAATGTCAAAAATATTTATTCTCTTTGAAAGGTCTTGTCACAATGAATACACATGTGAGTATGAAAGCCCTAGTACCTATAGTTCAAGAGTTATGGCCAAGGTCAAGGTTTTTAATTTATTTGTAAAGAACGGTCAAACTCAAAGATCAAGGTTATGAGAGTTCAAATTTGGTGGTACCCAAAGAAAGACTTTTTCACAAGAAATACACCTGTGAAGTGTAAAATTCATAGCCCCGCCCGCTCTAATTTTATGAGCAAGGATAAAAGTTTTTGCAGACAAACAAACTGACGGACGGACAGGACAAAAACTATATAGCCCCAAATCTTCGATTACAAGGGCCTAAAAATATGAATCTTTTAAAACATATTTGGAGCAATACAACATGAATGATATAACTCAGTTGTTAATTTTAATCAAGTCAGGAATACTAGCTCCTACGAAGAAACTCATTTTTCGTATCAAATACAACTGATTGCCCATGTAATCGAAGATCCAGAGGTGTTTAGTTTTTTTTCCTGTCCTGTCTGTCTGTTTGTCTGCAGAAACCCTAACCTTGCCCATTACTTTTGAGTGGGTGCGGCTATGGCTCTCATATTTGACAGGTGTATTTCTTTCACGAAGTTTGATCTCTTAACCTTTGAGTTAAACAGTCTTTCATGCAAAATTACCAAACTTTAACCTTGGCAATTGCTGTCAAACAGTTGGTGCTAGGGCTTTCTTAAAAACTTTACATGCATGTGTTACAATATGACAAAAACTTTCAGTGGACATCAGTATGTTTCACCTTTTGACTTTGACCTGTTTCCCCACATTTTAAAAACTTTTGTGGCACTTTTCAGATTTTTATCTCCTTTAAAAGAAGAGCTCCATATAAAGATATAAAATATGATCAAATTTTAAAACTAAAATATATAATTTTTTTCTTTGCCTATTGATAGTTGACAGCTTAAGATACCGTATGTAAAAAAATAAGTTAAATCTGGTGGTTAATTCATGATTAATTTGTTGACCCCCCAGCCTCCTTAAACATAGACCTTAGCTTTTGAACAGTTAGAACTAGGGCTTTCATATTTTTACTGGTTTATTTCTGAGAACAAGACCTTCCTTTGGATACCAACAATTTTGAACTTTGGATCTCTACATTGGAATCTGACTTTTTGAGTCGAGAAAGTTTAACCTCCTATAAGTTCCAGTACGGGGGCATCGGTGTTTCACAAACACTTCTTGTTTTTTTTCCCTAAAATAAAACAAAAAAACAAGATTTACACTGACACTGGGAATTTCACCATGTAAATAAATGTAAATACATTCTATGTTTTATTCCAGTTGGATGTCAGATTTTGTTTTCTTAACTTACATTGAATCCTTTAGAACATTTCAGAACAACAACATGACTTGTATAATCTCGAAGAAGGAATCGATCCAAGAGGGCTGCAAATGGACAACTCGCCACATCCAGCAACACTGCAATATCAACTCCATTACAAATATGCAATGAATCTGTGAAAGATTATGATACATAAACCTGAAACTAGGGGCTGTGATAGTGTTGATATGGTACACGTATATCAACCAAATACAGTACTAGTATTTAAATTTTCAACTGTTTTTCTATGTTGGTTTGTTTAACGTCCCTTCCATTTTTTTCACTCATATTGAAACTCGACAAATTGTCTATGGGCTGCAAAGACCTTACAGCCTTTAAGGAGTAAGGGGGATTCATTACGTGCCAGCACCTACTGCGACACAGACCTTGTTTTATAACTCTTATAAGACTGGACTCCACGTCTTGCAGTAAGATTCGAACACACGGCGTAAGGATCAACCACTTTGACCCCAGACATCAGGAAGATGACATTAATGAATTTCAATGATTTAAAAATATATGTGTTACGGCGATATTTTTTGAAGGTCATCGAAATAAGATTGCTCGTTATGTAAATTGATCGTTTTCAACTCTTATAAATTTATGTCCTTGAAAACTCAACAAACTAGACAGCGATTCTCTAAGTAACTGCATTTTTTCAATAGGTGATTCTAAGATTCTAACATTGAAATATATGTTTCATGCAAACTTAAGTTGACTTTTAGCTGCTTATGTCTCTGTGTGTTGTTTTTTCCCCTTTTCCCTCATTTCTGAAAAATAATTATAATTTGTAACCTGACAAGCTAAATCAATGACGCTGTAATATGATACCATTTTTTTTTATGGATTTAAGAATTTTTCTCATTAAAATCGTATTAAAGATTAAAAGCCTAATGTTTTTACTCTTTATTTTTCTTTCGAAGAAATAATTTTGATGTGTCTGATCGCGCAGATCATACTGAACAAATTTAATTTTCTCTGGGTGTATATTCAGACCAGGGCATGTTTACTTTAAGAATTGTCATGTCACTTGACAGATCATCTGACTCATCATATAAATATATTAAATTTTACGCAAAACCCTGAAAAGAATACTAGAAAGCCATTTAAAAAAAGTAATTTGATGTTCAGTTGTCCAGTGAATTTTGCGATGGGCTATTTGGAATGTTTGATTAACATAAATGCCTGTAAACGTAAAACGAGTGGACGCTTAAGAGTTTCATTATGATCTGTCCTAAACAAAACAACGAAAAACAAACTGTAAAACTTGACAAAGCCTTTATTATCTGTAAGGCTTTCTCACAATGAGAGAGAAAACAGACTACTTGATTGAATGTCATTTTAAAAGCCCTCATCCCTGGCAGGGGCTGTACAAATATTAATAAACATCACCACAAAAGGCGTGTGAAGATCTGCAGAGAAGCGGTGTGGTCATAATTATGGCTGTTTGTCCACTCTTCTTTCAAGTCGAAGAAACCAACCAGATCGATTCTCTTATACCAAAGTATTTTTTAACTAGGGGGTGCTAATGCCTCCGGAAACACAGTCCCACAATGAATCGTCTGAAGAGTTTGCACAGACTTTCTGTGTACATACGCACATGTTCTTCAAATAATCATCCTTTTTTGACCAAAGAATTTTCCCTTTATCCGAGCATTTTTGCTCTTTTTATCATGCACGAATAATTGACCCTTTGCATATCCAGTTTCCGGACCGGAAGACTTGTTACCTTCCAGGTTTGTAAAAATGAACAATATATCCTATTTTCAACATAACCTGATTTGCCATTTCATTAAGAAATACAACAATTATTCTCTCTTTGTGTTCTTTTTTATCATGGGAATTTTGCCATCCTTCTCGTGACAAAAAAAGTCTTGAAATAAAATATCCCATTGAACATAGGTTTTCAACTCTTGGGATTTTCTGTTTTGTTTGTTTGTCTTTTCTTCTTTAATTTTATGGCGTTCGTTTGTTAGTTTTTGTTTTATTTAAAAAATCTTACATACGACACTGCAAGTACGGATAGAAATCAGCGAAATTTTATAACTTATCTGTTCAAGACCAGACTTGGCATACATCTCTGCATTTCTATTTCAAAATGGAAAACAAATGATAGAACGGTAATAAAAGAGGCAGATAACGGGTCTAAATGTTGTTGGATATGTGGTTTATCTTTACTGAACATCAACCTGGGCCCCAATAAGTCACCTATCAATCTACACCACTTTCGTTGCATGGGAGAAGTCTAAATGAGCCCAGCGTATTGGCCGTCATGATCAGCGCACTATTTCTCATCCGCGAGCTATCAGTTGAGTTAAATGGTCGTCATTTGATATCCGTTTTTATCAAAATCTTGTCAATTCGTGAATTAGAGCACACACATAAAGCACCATTCCTTGTGACATTCTGTTTTCTATTTGGGCGACAGACGAAATTTGTCATGTCTCCCTGCTCGGGATCGCTGATACGAGCTGATATTCTTATCATTGCGACAAAACTCCGCAAAAAATGGCATATTGATTGTCCAGGACTGCAACATGTTCTATCCAGTACCCTATGTAGTCTTACAATTTGAAGGTCATGTAACCCTAACAAGGACGTATGCTTGTAAAGTGTCTGCGACCATAGTTCTGAGTTAAGATTTTTACATACCATACAAAAGTTTGCGACAATTGTTGCAACTTAAACTTATCAGACATTTCATTGAATAAATAGGAGTAAGCAGGTCCAAAAATTGTCATAAGTAACAAATTCTGCGGTTTATCTGTCTGTGTGCATCTTAAGCACTAAGTGTAATTTAGCAAATAACAACGGGAGGTTAAAACTTTGAAATCTTTGTGAATTGTTGGTATTTATAAAACATGTATAAGTTGACATAATGCCTTCTTATTCATCTACCAGAATAACGGTAACCCATTTTCTGAATTCAGTAGATTTAGGCCTAAATGAAATATAAATTTGTAGCCGGTGGGGAATGCAATTTCCTTCTTAAGATACACAACTTAAGAAGATGTCCTGGGTTCTTAAGTCAAGATATTAAATGTCTTAAAAAGTCTTCACATAACAATAACGCTCTAACAATACTCTACTATCAACCTAAGTGGTAAGATAAACGCAACATAATGGAGATGGGTTGATCCCTTAGGATTTTATGAATGCCGATCCCGACGGGAGTCAACTCCGCCATTGTCCGGGGACAGTACAGCACGAGTGCGATAATTCTCGCCTATTGTCGGAGGCGATTGATTCCCAGTTTGTCTTGTCTGTTTAAATGAAGAGATTATTACTTCTATTTAAGTCTCTGTCAAAATAGATACCACTGGAATTTTTAATAATTCTTGCATTGTTCCAGCGGCCCAGACGGGCAAGTCGGATCATAATGTTATCTTATAGATATTAAAACGTAAATTTTTATGTCAATTTTGTAACTTAGCCGGCGCCATTTGTAAGGAGGAATAGCGTGCTTGCATCCTCTGTTCATTATCGGTGTCATTTCACCGGGATTAAACTTTCGATCGTACATCGTATCTAATCACGAAAATTGGAAAACACTACAGAAAAAAACTGCATGAAAAAATAATAGTAATTGAACATTTGAAAAAAGAAATTGCTGCTGTTGCTTTGACCCTCGAATATCAATTTTATCGTTGATGTAATAAGTTATTAAGTGGATTTTCTGTAATGCGTTTGACTGGCCTGATAGCCGACACTGATAGTTTTTGTCTTCTGAGGCATTTTATTTTGGAAAAGAGATTGTTCATAATGTCGCAGGCGTCGAATATAATTTGTTGAAATGATGTGCCGCAGTTCATTATGTTCCCCAAACGAAGTTGGGGAACATATTGTTTTTATTCTGTTTCTTATTATTATTATTATTTTTCTTCTTCTTCTTCTTCTTCCTGGGTACTTTTTTGTCCGGGAGTGATCTTGTAAACTGTTGATCCGATGTAGGTAAAACCTTTTTAGGGTCAGTAGACATGTTATGTAGATTTGCGGAATCAAGGTCATTTTGTGCGCACGTGCTTGCAAGAGCGCGCACGTGCATCATGTGAAATGACCAATATAATGTATATTGCCTTAACTTTTCTTTTTTTTGATGAAATGCTTTGAAACTATATAGTGTAAAGATATATTAGAACTATAGACAAGATGACATGGTCAAAATAGCAAGATCTCACGCGCATGCACGTGCGCTTTGCTCTGATTGGCTGAAACTAAAGTCTCTATATCTTTCTTGTTTTTTGACGAAATCCTTTGAAACTTTGAACATAGCCATGCATAAGGATATCCTACAACATGGTATATAGCAATTATCATGAAAACACGTGCATGCACGTGCGCTGCAATCTGATTGGCTGAAACTTTAAATTGCTATAATTCCCTTGATTTTCAACCAAACAGGATAAGATTTGGAACATAGATATATATAATCGACTTCTACAAGAAGGTATGGTCACTATGCACATGCATACATGTGCGTGTACATGCGCTGCAATCTGATTGGCTGAAACTTGAAACAGGTATAACTCCCTTGGTTTTCAACCAAACGGGTCGGGATTTAGAACATAGATAGATGTAATGGACTTCTACAAGAATGTATGGTCACCATGCTCATGTATGCACGTGCTTGCACGTGAAATGGGTAAAATCAAAAATACACTTAAATGACCGTTTTTTTATATACTTTTGGATTATATTTAGCATATTAAAATATATAGATTGTGTAGACAATATGATATGGTCATTACGCACATGCATTCACATGCGTAAGTGTGCAATAATAAAATTTGAATGAACATGGTACACTTCTTGGTAAATCAATTTTATCGTTGTTAAAGTCTCAAATGCATAGAGTTTGTCTTATTTAATTACGCCTACAGGGAATATGATTATAAAAGGGAGTTGGGGAGCGTTTGGGGAACATCTGTAACGGTCCCCGTTACAATTAGCACTAGTTTAGATATGACATAACTTGGCAGACGACTCATGAAAATTTGGCAACGTGCAACCTCCCTGTAAAATGATAGGGTGATTATTGCGACATGTCGTGAAATGGCTCTGTCTTCAGACATTGTATGTGTTTGGTACAATGAGACGCTTACTCTAACAATAAACAATACATTTCTGTTTTCTTCTGCAACCTGGGGAGAGAGTATCATACACGCTTTAATGTTGTCATAATACATCAAATTTTTATTGGAGTTTTATATATGTGTCTTTCCCCCTGATTTGATATTATTTACCCCGTGCTATGAACGCATTTCATCCTAAGAGCGTGATGGGTAGATATTAATAATTACAGGCCCCGCATCATTAAATATTGTGGGGATATAAAGAGGGCTCCCTGGTACGACTATATACCGCAAAGACAAGAATGAACAGCGAAAAGATCTGCGACAATTTACAATATCATCCAGCTTAAACTATCTAATCCCCTTAATAAGTTTAGAGATTCTTCTTAAGTAAAAATGTTTTAATGTTTTCTTAGATTGTAGATTAAATGATGGGTTTGTGTAAGACTTTTTTTTCTGTCATCACTTGGAATTTTAAGTATCACTTTTGCTCACTTTTAGTCGTGTTTTTATGTATTTGATATCTACCAAGGAGTTCGTAAATTTATAGCTTTGCTAACCTGAAGGCGTATACAACTTCTTCCCTTCTTCTGCACAATATGTTTGTTGTTACTAGAGATATGATGAACTGTTTCATAAATATGACATACATCAATGTACAAAGGTTCTGTTTGGCGAAATGTCTTCATTATTGATCTTACGAACTTAACAGGTGGTTTATGTTTTAAATTAAAAAAAAGTTTAAAAGAAATTTTTAAAAGTCTCAAATTTAAAGCAAGCACAAACTTAGATTTTTTGTACATTCAGCATTTTAATATTTTTTATTATTTGCTTGTAATAATATTTTTTGCACAATGTTTTTTTTTTCATCGTATATCACAAAAATTGCAAAATCGTCTTTAAAATCTAGAATTTAAATGAGACACATAAACTGTATAAGACAACTGAAATTTTACTTTTCTTTAGACTTAGTAATTCTAAGATTGATTTTTTACTAGTATATTTTACATCATTGTCCCATTCTGGGGAGGGGATCAAAGAATCTCAACCGCCTTGCATCAGAGAAACTGAGTATAAGAATCATTAACTTCCTGGCTTATAGCAGAATTTTGGCTTTAAAACTTTAAAATACATTAACTTTGAAATAGCCCTATATAACCAGGGCCCTAGATTGTGTATGTTGGGGCCATTCCAGTCCCCATTCTCAATACAAACAAGGTACAAATTTTCCAACTGATTAATTTTCTTTTCCCAATTGCCATTTGCCAAAATTTCAAAAACATGTTTGTAGCAAGACATTTATAAACTGAACTTGTTATTCAAATTCTTCTATACAGAAGAAAAAAAATCAGAATTTTTTTTTTATAACAAACACCAAAATTGAAATCCAATGTATATAATGATTTCATTTTTTCACCAAAAAATCATTTTTTCACCAAAAAATCCCCCTAACATTGCAAATTTTCCCCAAGATTTTCGGCCCAGGTCTTGATCCCAAATTGTAGTGAGATAGCCCTGATATCAAATTCTTAAAAACTAGCAGTGGTCATTTCGTTTTTCTGACAAGTGAGTCTGAACTGCTTGGTGTACCCGACAATTCCGATCCTTATCTGATAAAAAAATTTCTTGTACTTTAAGCTGAACATTCGGAAATTAAAGGAAATGGGGACTTGTCTATCATTAAGTGTAGAATGGCCTTCTCTCTCCTCTTCTGTCAGAGATCAAATATTATGCCAGGCCATTTTATTTACCTATCTTACTAAGAAGAACCGGGGATCGAAATCTGCCTTTGTTATATCTAATGGGAGATGTTCTTTTCTCAGGAGTTGTTGACGCAGCCCTCAATAGGACTGATTCTCCTTTTTATCTCTATGTAAATACATGGACCAGAAAAGAAAAATTCCGTTATTTAGATTTCTAAATTATGCAACTTTCGATTCTTTTGTCCGAGATAGATTCGGCCGTTTTGGACAATTAGCAGGAGGGATGGTGTACGCTTTGATATCTCTAATAAACACTGTTTATCACCCTTGCTTTCTCTGTACACGGACCAACAAAAGAACTGGTCTCCGCTCTGTCAATACCTGGAAACATCAAACGAACACCACGGAGATCTCAGGCCTGCGATGACCGCTTGTTAAAATAGATTATTTGTCTAACTCATTAAAGCTTCTGAGGTCTTTTTTAAGCAAGAAACTTTTGAAGTTTTTTCCAATAATTTTTGATGATTTGTTTAAGAAAAACATGTCTATTCGATGCGTCATCCTTGGTGGTCATTGGGGAATAATGACCATTCCGATGTACTGTACATTCCGATATATTGCCAAATTCAGAGATGACACCAAAAAATAAAAAAAAAAAGTAAGAGATGCAATTAGATCTGTATCCCTCTTGAAATGTTTTAATGATCATATTTCAAATTAAATGAACAGCTTCATTTTACTGACATATTTTCGCATTATATATTAAAACAAGTAAAGGCTTAATATACATGTACGTGAATTTCACTTTCGATTTCAAATTGCAATATTCATTTTTTTTTTAAATCTGATGAGATTGCAGAATTACAATATGTTCAATTCATTGAAATTTACTTGTTATATTTGAGGCCTATATTTCCATTTCACTATGAAGCATTTCTCTTTATAAATTTTTTTGCCTTAAAAACTTTAAATATACATCTACTAAATTACTGAAACGGAAACATTGAACTTAATTCAAATATACTCTTTATTTTTCTTTTAACAATAAAAGAAAAGAATTCTTTTCAGCGCTTGATATTGATGACATTGCTTGCATTAGGCGTGAAGAAGACATATTGCGGTATGTAAAGTTTTGTTAATGTTTACTTTTATGAAGATTTTTAAATGAACACGTGTCATCTTTATACCTACTTCAAACGTGTTTTATTCTATTTCTAAAATAATAATCTTTCAGAACAGCACCACTTATAGTTTACCGATATCTTAATGGCCAAGATGATTTATATAAGTGATATTACACCGAAGGTGTCTGAAATCCGAACTTAGGAATACATAGACAAAATCCCCATGTTTTTTGTCTAGATGTCACACAGAGTGTCATATCTTATTTCTTTTGTATGTTGAATTTCTTAAGTTTCACAAGCATATATATTTATTTTAAAAATTGAATAAAAAACCAATTTGTTTTTAACATTTACGGTCTTGTTCTCTGGGGGAGAAAGGCGTGGTCGGATAAAAACGGAAATTCATAGACAAGAGAGAGGAAGGGGGCGATGACTTGGGGTTTTACTGCACGTGCTGCTGTAACCTTGCTCCGTAGGGGGACGATTGTTCGCCCTCCCTACATAAACTGTATCACTACTGTAACTGATATTTTGGCGCCTTTTAATGTTGTGTCAGATGTATCAATTCTTGTTCATTTTTCTCCAGTACCCCGAAATAATAAGACATTTATCTGAATGGCGGATATCTATTAAGAATGCATTGTCTATCCTTTCTTTTATGCGATTTTGATTTCAGCTACCCGTTATTCTCCACAAAAAGCGATTGTTAAATTTCTAAATGTGAGAGCCAGGGAAGCCAAAATATGATATCGTCAGATATTAAATCAGATTATACTCTATGGCCGTTTTCTCCAGAGATAGTAATCTTTTTGGATATGAAAATAATTTAACATTTAATCCTTCCAATCCATTCTTACTGTTAGATATATATTATCGAATACCGATAGTCGTGCTATATCTTACATTGTAATACCCGTAGCTTGTTTGTATCTAATAGGATAATTGATATTTAAAGAAAGTAATAGTTCTTATTGAAAGAGAAACACGCATGCGTTCAGGTGCGAACGTGCAGCGATTTGAGCCTTTGAAGTGTCTGTTTTTATTCCTTTTTACCGTATATGGATGCACGTGCTTCTGACTGACTCTAGAAGATGCGGTCCAAATCGAAAGCCCGAAAATTCACCCAAGGTAGGTGATTTTTACCTTTATTTTGCTAGCAGCAAATAGAATCCGGAATATTTAACATACATTAATCGTTACAAGTCTTAGCGGAGCGAGTGATTGGCGTTCCTACTTCATTATGCATTTTATATCATTGAAAAATCCATACGGAGAGTACACAGATGGGAATTTGGTGAAACTTACAGGCGACTGAGATCGACCCGAGAGTAATATGTAGATTATCGCCTCTCGTGCACCAGCTCTGATTGACAGTGAATTAAATTTATTTAAATGAAACTGATGCGTGTGATTGCTTGACTCTAAGATCAAAAGCCCCTGGGGGTGGATATTGGGAGAAATCACTGAAAACATGACACACTGATCCTAGTTGGAGGCTCGTCCCACCTAACATATGTCCCCCCGGTCTTATGATTGATTACACGTGTAAAAGTTATTTATTCCGGCATGAGAAACTGTTTATTAGGAAAAATGAACATTAATATTTCAGCTTTTGTTAATGTTACAAAATGCTTTGATGGTATCATTTTGCCAGAGCCTCGAACCTTTTCCATGTATCAATAAATCATTTTTTAAATTATCCATTTAAATAAATAAAGTTAGGAAAGAAAGCCAGCGAAGAGAATTGTTCGGAGGGAACAATTAGTGAAGGTGAAAGTCACAGATGCGGTTTGGCCAGGAGGCCTCTTCGTTGACAGATTAAGTCAGAAGATATTGACAGATAGTAGCAGTTTCTCAAGTAATCCTAGCGAGCCGACTTCAACACCTCGACAAATAGGACACAACAAATATTGTCAACTTCTAAGTGTTGTTTGTTGAGTCTTTGAAGTTCTTGAGCAAATGTCAAATATCATCACGGCCAATTTCAAACAAACTAGAATCATAGTACCATTCATCAATAGAGGACCGGACAGTTCCCGTCATATTTATAGAACATCTCTGTATGATGTAAAAATAATATACTCTTGTTATAGTCTGACAGTTCTTGAAATCAGAAAAGGAGTTCCGTAAATATTTTCTCTGACCACTGTGTTAAATGTAACACGATTTTGAAAAATAGAGAGAGAGAGAGAAGACATGAAATTGTATTTTCCTAAAAAAAATCACTGAATTAAAGAAATTTATTTTTAATATATTATAAAGGGACTATGAACGTGCTCGTGGGCCTGAGTTGCCTTTCAATTTTGTAATTTGTACATTGTCACGGATGTTACCTAAGTGGTTTCAGAAGTGTTCTGTCGCAAAAGTAGCATTTATCTGACCAGAGGAATGCCGAGCCCGAGTTCAATGTCACACACACATCGTGGAGATCTTCAGTTGACATAATCAGGCAATCTTCTTTTGACAGGAAAAAACTTCACTTAATAGAACAGAAGAAAGGTCCCCTCTCTTCATTTTAATAAGACGGTCGTGTTGAGATTTGAAAGATGTTGTCTTAATGATAAGACTCGGTAGTTTTAAGTTTCAAGTACCGTCTTATAATCGTGTACAGATTTTATTGAAGTGTTACATGTTTCTGTGATGTAAACCTACTCAGCTTCCCGTTGGGAAATCGGCCTCTAAAAACGACTGTCTTCATAGTTAACTTAATTCGCTACCGATGGGATGACATAAAACTGGTAGAAAATAATTTCTGTAAATGTTTTTAACACTTGACCCCTTTCTCCTCCCTACCGGCCGGGCTCGGGATTTAATGAAGGAGGGATTCTTTGTACTTTTGCTTTAATTAGCCTGTTCTTAGATCACATTTGTAATTTAATTATCTATTAAAGTAACAAGTGTCCTGTGCCGTTTGGAATTTAGCGTTTTACGGAGGGGAAAATTAAATAAAATCATATGGAGTCAAAAGTAACAGGAAACTCGCCCTTACAAATTAATTACTTCATTTTCGTTGAAAAGATCTGAACACATCCTGTTGACAAATGGGATAGATAGCCTTGATCATAGCTAAAAATAATGTTAATATAAAAAATGATTTAATCATTATTCTTACTCACCGATTTTGTCCCTCATATTTATTTTTAATCTGCGTTTTTTACCAATTTTCTGCTTTCTTTTGACAGTATTTTTTCCTCTTTTTTTCAATTTTTAATTCATTTTCATTAACTTTTTGTTTTTAATTTATTCTCTTATTTCAGTTCAAAGCATATTTTTTTTTATTCATCGATAATTGAACTATTTTTATAATGTTTTTCGCCCGGTGTTCAATAATTCTGATGACTCTAGATTTTTGGATTATCCAGACACTGTTTTAGCCTTAACAAAAGGTTTCAGTCTTTGTGTATTAGAATGTCCCTCGGATAGAATCTTGGGATTGTAAAATCATTAATCTATCTATTATTTAAATTTCAAATTCTTTTGTTATGATGTATGTAATATTTGAATTTTTTCTTGTCAGATAATCGCGGATTAGATCTCTTTAGAATAAATGAATAAAATGATAGGTGCTTATTCGCTAGACCGTTTTAGAGTACAGCTAGATGTCATGTAAAAAGATCTAGGATTAGGGGATTATTGTCTAAAGAGAGAGTTAATCTGATCTCATAGATTTGTGAAATAAAGAGAAAGACTGGTGATAGGATTAATAATCCTAGGTTTTTAATCCGGTTTGACCCTCATGTGATATTGGAACAGATAAATATGTCAGGCTGTATGGTGCTACTCCGTTAGCGACAATTACACAATACACAAAAAAAAGGGGAAAAAAATATTGAAAGCCTGCGATTAATAATCTATTAATTTTATCACATTATTTTAATGAATTTGAAATTAAAACGCTTTACTTTCCGTTTACAAAATGTGAAAACATTTAATTTTATTTCTAATATCAATATCTGTTTGGTCAATAAGAGAAAAGATAGTGTAATTAATGAGGCCTGAATTAACCACAGGTGCATGAAAATAAAGCAAGTGGGTTTTTCTTATAAATCCCACAAATTTGGGGTATTTCTGGATGTTTAAGCAGTAATTCACCTAGGTCCCGCCCACGGCCCTCTACCAATACTGGCAGATAATGATGCGCTGTGATGATCACCGCCTATTGTCATGTGACTACGAGGATGATCCATTATTGGTTGGCGACATACAGACAGGCGGCGGAGATTTTTCCCCTCGGGATGAACGTTTTACCGGGTTTTATCGAGTTATTAGGTGACAGAGATCAGTGGGAAGTATGATAAAAGGCTCATCAATGATCATTACATGCTGTTCTCGGGCTTTATGGTAGTCTCCGTGATATGATGAGGGAGCATCTCGAACAGCCTCAGTTGACATTAGCCTTTTCCTGTGGTTAGCATAGGATTTTCGATCGATTTTTTTATTTGTCTTGGACAAATATACAATAAACTCGATTACCTATTCAATAAATGCGAACCGGAATTAATAAAACGATATCAAAATATGGATAAAAGACACCAAGAATTATCAGCAATTTACTGAGAGCTTAATTTGTATATTATTTGGGGGGGGGGCAATTTGATTTTAAATTGATTAAATGGGTAAATGTTTAAATTTTATATATATATATGTAAAAATATTACACACCCTAATACCTAACAATATTTTTTTTCCTTTTTTTATTTAAAGATGAAAAATGATTTTATGATATTGAAAGAAAACTGATGTATCCCGTGAGAGACATGGGAATTTTTTTGTCTTTAATTATCTCTAAGTAGAATTTATGGTTAAGGCTCAGCTCAGGTGATATCAAAAATTATCAGAACGCCATAATACCAATTTTCAAAATGACTTATAACGAGATGAGCACAGCTTCCCCGGAGTGCAAAAGATGAGAGTTGGGCGCCCCCTAGCGACAAGAGGTGAAGGTGGTTGCGAAGTCGCCCAGTTGCTGTAATGTGTACCAGCTGCGAAGAGAGATTCGGATGTGAGAACAGACAAAATCAGAGTTTCACAACATTACAACATTCTTCTTGTATTCTGATAATCTAATCATCCCACGCCGGGAATTGTGCTTCTCCTCTCCCGGGTTCTGACTTGTTGTGTCACATGATACACAGGAGCTGTCTCTGCATCCAATTTGTTTGCAAGCTAAAAAGTCACGAATGTGCTATACTGTAGCTTTTAACATTCGTTTTATTATCAAAATATAGAAAAGATTTGAAATTTCTTTACGCATGTTGTGATTCTTCGAAAAGTTTAGGCTTTAAAATCTTTCCATTTATTATTAATTTTACTCTGTAGTCCGCGAGATAAAATATATAATTTTATATTAGCAGCCAGGATACAAAAACGAAAGGGATAATGTTACCCATTAGGGATATTTAGAAAGAGTTTGGAAATAAATTGAATTTTAACAAAATCTTATATCCTCCCTTTTAGAAGATAAACTTCTTGTCCTAAACCAAGAGGTTTTTGAAGTTTTTTTGATGTCTTTACGTAATCGCCTTTTGCTTGTATCGTCGAAGGAAAATTAATATTCGATACTTGAAAATATTAATAGGTGTATGGAGAAGAGGAATGATAGCGAGGATAGCCCTTATATTAGTTGTCATTAATTTCCCGAGCACTTCTCTGGAAGCTAGGATTCGCCTTCTAACCGCCTCTCTGTATAGTATCACAGACCCCCAGATCACATTTTAATTTCTCCGTAATCTCATCAATTTGATCCGGATTCAAAGCTTCTGGTCAAAAATGACACCGCTTTATAAACTATTTATAAGATCCATTCAAGATCTGTAAGTTTACCCAGTGAAATAGATGATTAAGTACGCGAAGTTATCACTAAAGGGAAGACATCGCCTAACAAATTATAAAAAGCCTCCTAAAGTCTGTCTAATTAATCACAACTTGTGTTTTATCTGTTGGGTACAATTCAAATCTTAACCAACCCTCTACTACGGTCCAATTTCCTTTTTATCTTCTATTTTTCTGCTATTTCCCGGTTTATGCGTTAAGACTATTGCATCACAAACCCTTGAAGACAATAGGAAATATATGATGCGGCATAGGTGGAGTTGATTTTATAGCATCAACATTTATTAGGTCTCAAAATAAACAAGAAATCTTTCAAACTGACAGGAGAGGAAATATTTTGGGCGTAAATACTTTTTGAGGTTCTAATTTTATAATCAAACATAATTTGAGCCATCTTTTGAGATTTGCCATCGGGATTTTGTTCGAGAGTTGATGAAGTAATGTATGTCATCTGCAAGTCTTAACTAGAGTTTGAATATTATCATAAACCCCTTGCATTATAATGTTCCGAAGTCTTTTTTATCTTTTATCATGATTGAATTTATAGGAATTTTGACTTATTCGGAGTAATCATTAATTATCATTTTACTGAACATAATTGTTATAACATGACACTGTTTAATCGAAAATTTTCCTGTTTTCTTTGAGAACTTTGATTTTTTTAAGGGCAAAGGTATCATAAAAAAATCTAGAATTTCGGGTACCTTGTCGTTGACATTCTTCTCTTGATCCAGGGCGGAGGCTTAGTATAGATGTATGTTTACCAAGACACGTTCATACATGTACTAGTATATTGCAGCTGAAACAACTATATCAATATACAAATAGCCCCTTATTTACATTTATCTAGCCTGAACAGATTGTGGGTAAATCTATCTTTGGTACTCAATAAGCAGTTCATCTCCAATTGGAGGAATTTAAAGGTAAATAACAGACCGTGTGCCGAGGATCTTCATGAACATTTGTCCTCACGATTCCGGGCAACTCCGAGGGCTTGGTTAGATTGCCTTATCGGGGACTCGCGGGCCAGTCTCAATGGAGTTATCTCCCCGTGATTTCCCTTTTAAGCTGCTCTATACCGCTATAGACAGGCGGCGGACACCTTGAGGTGATAAGAAAACCCGAAACCGCAAACGGTGACATTGCTAAGCAAAATCCCGACATAATCACGTGACAATTTTTATCTATTTCTGTATTCTAATTTTTGCTGTAACTTCAAATTTCAATTTGTCTTCTTCATTTAGTAAAAGAGACATAGAATGGTTTTGTTTATCCTAGATAAAGCGTAACTCCGCGTAAGTCAGACTACTGATATCTCGGATTTCACTATCATTTAGTACAATTTCAGGGTCACTTTTTCCATTGCCTTTTGCCAGATGAAATTAATATAATTTCTATCAGTTCCCAAGTAAAATATGAAATATTTTGCAGAATTACTTCCACAAAAACACTTGAATTTATTATTATAATAGCAGAACTTTGAATGACCGTGGACAGCTGTAATGAAAACTTGTCCACTATATCATATACCGTACTTTTCTGAAAAGAGTTGAGTGTCCTCCAAGGAAAAGATGAATAGTTTTTTTTATCTATAATAATATAAGCTTTAAACATTAACTGTTATCCGATTATGATATATAAGTAAGGTTGTGTATCCATTTGATAAATAAAACAATTTTGTTGCTCTTACATACAAAGAAGCATTTTTTAAAGATTGGATATGTGAGTAAAGACGCATCACTTAGAAATAAAAAAAAAAATAAAAAGATTTGTATATGTACCCGCATTTTCAAATGCATTTAAAATCAACAGTTATCTGCTAACATTATTTTTTTTAATAGTCACATTTATGGATATTTTTCAGTCAAAACAAAAACTCAATGTCCGCGCAACCTTTTTTCCCACAGCTGAACAGCCAAAGATGTTGGATAGAATATTTATTACTAAAAATAGAAAATACGAGAACGAATAATAAAAACCGTAATAAAGAAATCTTTCAAATGATATTAAATTAGAAACAATTTTAATGTATCAAAGAAACTCGCGACATCTGTTTAATTTTTTTTTATTTGATGTGCGTATTTTAGTGTGTGAATCATCTGTCAAAATATTTGAAATGAAGATGTGTTTTTTTTTAAATCGAAATTTATCCCATGTTCAAAATGATTTAAACTATGGTACGCGCTATTAAGCACCCGATGCTCCAAAAGATGGGTATCGCTGTCATTTGACAAATGGCAACAAAAAGGAACATTTTTAGAGACCTTTTAACTCGATACAAGGTATAGTTGCTTTAAGTGGGTACTTCTACAGGTATTCAGATCTAACGCCAGGTGAGAATCAGCCTGTGTATCATCCCTCTGGAATGAAGGCCTTGAAAATGAGAAAAATCAAAACGACTTTCACATCTTACAAATTGTTACAAATTACATCTGTTTTTCTATCTGATAGCCGATTGTAGTTGTTAAAGATCAAAAAGGTTTTCAGATTATAAATTAAGATGTCTCTGCTATATGTGATAGCTTTGAATTGTCGTCATAATTTCATCTTATTGTAGATAAACACGGCATCTTCGGTATCTTGTTAATGAAACCAAACGCTCTGTTCTCGCGTGATGACCATCTCCGCGATTTGTTGCATATTCGTTAAGCAGAAAATTCTTAAGTTCATAATATTCATAAATATTAAATTATTAATGTACAGGATAATGCAATGTGTAGATTTTGTACAACTTATTATGAAAGAGTAGACCTTCCAAGGTTTACATATATGTCCACTGCAAACCCATCACTGATTTGTTCAGACCATCTTTTACTTACAAACTTTGATTGGATTGAAATATATGAGGTGGTTGAGTCATAAATATTATTTGTTGAGTTGCATGATTCAAACCTACAATTTAGGGTACTGATAGGGGTAAACTGAGTCCTCATTTTGGCCGATTAGGGGGAGCTCATCACACAAATTACAATCACGCAGGCAGGACCCGCCTGGGAACTTGTGTAAAACATGTCATCCAGCAACCGAATATAGAAGGGTAAGGGGATAATAACAGTGATTTTAAGATTAAGCCACTTTTAAAGACGAGACTTTAAGGCCTTTGATGTATATATAAAAAGGAAAACTGTAAAAAGTGAGAAAACAAGACATTCAAATGAGCATCGGCTCATCGGCCCCAGTCCTCGGTAAAGCCTCCCTACACCTGCAGATGGCGCTTTTTGGAGCGAAGGCCCACGCTGTCATCACCCCAAGCCCGATCTGATAGAGTTTTACGACTGTTTATTGGGATTTTCTCAGGATTTCAGATAATAAGTTAATTTTGTTTAATTCAAGTAGAACGAGAAGATGAATCAAATGATTGAATTTGATTTAAAATATGGTATATCAAAGCCTTGTGATGTCATTGGGTGTTTTTATCATATTTTATTTAATAGCCTCATTTTATAGTACTAGTATGTGATATGTCCGAAATGCATGAGAAAATTTCTCATCTGTCAAAATATTGAACTTTGAGAGTAATTACCCTCTCAACCGTCTTCACCTCTCACGTTTCTCCGCAGGATGGGGTTTTATTTGATCAACATTGTACCTTGTTAAAGAAAGAGAGTAGAAGCAATTCGTTTGTCATTGATGATCTAAATGTCGATAAAAAATATTGGAAACTTGAAATTATTTGAAGGACGATATAGTTCTGTCATAAATTGCCTGTTCAGCAAGTGGACGCTGACGTCACAACTCCTAATTATGACTTTTGCAAATTGGACTCCATTTATAAGTTCGCTTTTAGGTGCTTAAAACATGCTTAAAGACATCTTATTACCACAAAAATTAAAGTTTTAAGTAAAATTATGTGAACTATGCTTTTTAAAAAGAGATAAATGTAATCATGACCGGTTACTGAGAAAATCTTGCCATGTAATATGTGTAAGGGGGACATTAGTCAGTACGGGGGTGTAGGTAATCACTAGTTCTGTTGTTTTGTATAAGGCTGCTGGAATTACAGAATGTGAAATTGTGTTTGAGAAAGCGTGAACGGGATAAAAATCTGTCAATTCTGACAACTAATATTATGAATCGCGCGTTTTGTGTTTACAACATTTAATTCTTTTGTTTAGGATCGATTTGACGGCAATTCACCTGAAATCACCCCAGAAATAGACGTGTTTTAACATTCCTCGGCGACATGTTCAGCATGCAATCTGTTGCTATTCTCTCTTCTCTGTGTCGCCCTCTATCCCAGTAGCTTTCCTCGGACGGGTAGGTCCTTTATTTCTCGGACAGATGTCAGATTAATCGAGATAAAAGTGCGACTCTTTTCCCTCCAATCTGCAATAAAACTGACTGGTCATTAAAACAAATCTCTGAGATCTAAACATCCTTATAAGCTCCTAAAATGGATTATCTGTTGTAAGAGTGAAAGATATATATGGGTTGATTTCATGACCTAGGTCTTGAGAGGGGATCGCGGAATTGGCCTGGGAGTCGGGTTTCCGTCCCCCTGATGACCAAATCCCTGTTTAACAATAACCAGTGTCATATTTTTGACCATACATGTAGTAACAAAATGTTCTTAATATTTGACACCAATTTATTGAGTACAGTTACTCAGCATTCCAAAAAAAGCCAACTTTGTTGAGTTTCCAACCAGCTATTGCAATTTGAAAAAAGTCTATTTCAAAGTTATTTAACATCTACAAGACACAATCAGATAAAATTCCAGATTTTCCCCTCGTGACATGTATTGTTGAAAAAAACAATTAAAGGTTTATATTGAAATAAGTTTTTATCGATTTCAGATCACGAAATATCAATCTAAGGAGGTATCTTTGAAGATCGATTGCATTTCTGTAATCTCTAAAGAAAACTTTTCTCTGTCCGTTTTCTTAACAATAGCAAGAAGTTTTGATTTGACACATCCAGATGGGTTTTAACAGGACAGTTCCAACACCCACAAAGACTTCGCATTCACTTGGAAAAGACAATATTTGCCGATGATATTACGCGTCCTATTGTTGAATTGTTTGCATGTCGAGCCCGACAATATGTCCATTAGCATGGTCAAGGGGTGCTTGTGAATTCAGCAGGGAGATTGAATAGATACTAATATCTCCTGGTGTATTGAAGCGCCGAAGCTTTTAGGGAGAGTGTCACCCTCTTATTGCCACTTGGGATATGTAGAATAATAGTGACACTACGGTATCTTTCAAGTTTAACAACTTTAAACTTTTTGTTGTCGTGCCAAAACACCTAAGTAAAATTGAAAAATCACAGTATATTTTCTTTTATTTGTACTTATCTAGACCTCTTACATATATTGTTATCCGTGTATCTGATTGCCTTGATATTTGGTCCACATCAAACTTTGTGCCGCTGACGTGTTCGGGCATCGTACTCGGGTCACTTTCTGAGGAATACGGCTGACCCCCGCCTCAGTGCACCTACTCAGCGGTGTGGGGCCCACCAAAGCCGTGCATACATGTCTGATATTTCTGCAGCCTTTCACCTTTTACTCTGGAGGTATTAGCATGCAGGCTACTATTTCCTTTCATCCTTCCCCTTACTTGTGATGATGATAGGCGATAAGCCGGGACTGCAGCGCTTACTAACTCTTCCCAACACCACCAACGTTATTAATAAATTTCTATTGTATTTCATTCATAACGCAGCACGAACTTTAGATCTTTCACAGGTGTATAATAATCATATTTCTACCTGCAATAATTTAAGATGGAGATCTTGAGATAACAATGATATAAGAAAATGTTTTGTCACGTGATCGTATAACTCACTGGGTGGGGTGGACTATTAGACGTACTAAGCATCTTACAGGAAACATGGCTTACCATCTTCGTTCCTAAAATCGCAACGCTGAAACTCTCATTGAAAATGAGATTCTACGAGAGTTATGCGTGACGTAATCGTTCTCAACTTACAGAAAAATCACAGGTGACGGTCTCAAAACAAGATTTCTCTTTTTGCTTTGTGTGAAAAGTCAGAATTTGATCATGAAGAGGTCAAACAGGCCGGCGGGTCTTTGGGAAGATGTCGTTTATTATGTTCAATAGATAGTTGTTTGTGTAGGACATACGAGATGCCTTGGGTACCCGTTAACCCTACAGATTCTATTTCAACTTCACAATACAACTTACACCATGGTGATACAGCACATTTTCTTCAAATTCAACATTTCAACTAAATGATTCATTGATAACTGATACTTGTGAAGAAGTCCCATGAAAAGGACGGGTTATATGCTTAAGTTTTCTTATCTATCATCAATTCGTTTTTATTTTATATTTCCTGTGTCATTTAGAAATAAAACCTTCTGATGAATTCAAATGTATTCTATATTTGATAGTGCAGTGTCCTGTCACATCTGTTTTGCACACATAACACGATAATTTTATTCCAAGATGAGATGGTAAATCATTATATCCACAAAAGCTTACCGTCACACATACCGCTATTCAATATTTTTCGTCTTAAAATAAATGTTTTATAAGAAAAGAAATCTTATTAAATTTTAAAGACATCTTCCTTTTTAGTACACGAAAAAACTGTGTGGGCGCCCTGCATCTTTTAGCATAAGTTTGTTGTTTTGATACTACTTGAATATAGTCTGCATATATATGTCTACAACTGAATAGAAATAATTTGGATCAAGAACTCTCGACTTTAGCTCTTCACCAATTACGTTTGATCTTTCTTAATTAAAAGACTAACATATTTACGCCCCGACATGGACTTCCGTCCCTTCTCATCAAACCATTGCAAGATCATTAGAAATCAATGTCGTAACCCAAAGGAAATATTTTAAAAAATAAAAATTAATAAAAAAAGATGCCTAAGTTCACTAAAACTGACAGGACCGATATCCAAGCAGATAGATGACTTATAGGGATTTATTAAAAAACCAAATTAAACCATCAACAGATGGACATCAATAAACCATCTCAATAATACGAAATCAATGGGGGGAAATTGAGAGACTGGAATTATTACGGATGGGTTTGATTGGCTTGTCCCTGGTTACAGAGGAGTACCAAGTGGTCTGTTGACACGTGGTGGTCATCAAACGCGCCCGAAGATTGATACCTGTGTCATCAGTGCGTTTTATCCCGGTAACGATAATAAGATATCAGCCTGTTGTTGCTGATGAGAAAAGCATCTACGGAGAAACATGTCGCACCAGAGACACTTGTAGATTCCTTTCTCCCTTTACCCATTCATGCCTTTCTCTCTATCTATTCATGCCTACTGTGACTCGAATGTATCTTATCTCTTTGTCATTTGTGTTATTATTTGGTCATTATTGTTTGTTTGACTGGTTCGATATTCTCTGTTGCACAATTCAGTAGTGCCATTGTGTGGCTTATCATCTCAATATATTGAATGATAATACAATTTTTTTCCATCCATTTTAACGTTTTTTGCAAATGAAGTATTTCCCTTTCTTAGCCTTCAATCAAGCGCTCATTGTGCAATTCTTAAAAACATTAATTGTGAACTTCTGCTAAATTAATTTTGCGTTCTCCTTTGCCTTTAAATTATCTTTAAGTGTTGCTTTCTTTCGTCTTAGTTGCGGATTTCGTCCCAGGAATGCAAGTTACTGGCACGCGCAGTCGGACGGGTACCTGACGGTAATTAGGTTTATCCAGCTCTTCCCTGCAGTACCTGAAACTCAAAGTCAACACGGGCAGTCGGTCTCTGTTGACACACTTAAGGATAAAAAGATATATTAAATTGTTAATTGGTGTCCATCGAGTGATACGCTAAGGTATCTTATCTCCGGAGTTATAACCAAATTAGCGCGACTGTCAACTCCGCGCGTGGTTTTGTTTGTTTGGCGGACTTGGTTATTAAAAGTATCGAGATCTGCCGGAAGTGCCCACTGATTTTTGTTTGAAATTGATCTTTGAGCGCTGTGATTGTTGATGCAACTCTTTTCCCATCTGTTCATCCTCTAAGTCTATCCACAAACCACTTTTAAGCTTATTTTGATGGTAAACTCTTACTAAGACCAAAAACTCATCAGACTAAAACAGTTTAAATTTAATATGACGGATAACAAAGTTCTGTTAAACTTCATAAAAGCGAAATTTACGCCTTTGTTGCAATTACAACAATTGGAACTTATGAGTAGACACATATCTGTGACGACATGAAATAAATCGACTAACACGAGACAGTGTTTTATCATATCAAATTCAGCTAACATGAAAGTGATATGTTAAAGTGACATTTTTCTTCAAATCGTTTTTAATGACAAATAATTTGTGGACTTTTATGTTTAAATTCTCTTTACAAAGATACAATAATTGAATTCTGTTTTTATATTGAGATCAAAAGAGCACAAATATGAGTGGAGGATTGTGTAATGTGTATAATGACATCCCCCTGTTTTCTCATCATTATTAACCTAAATCATAAAACACTCCATTAATTGTTACCAATCGCAAATATTTTTTGTTAAAAGAATTTCTCAGATCAATGCTGAATATCCCCGTGAAAGTTAAAATTCGACTTTCCTTTTGTACTTTGCAACAATAAATTGTATGAATTCAAAGTTTGTACTAACATCTCCTGCTTTGTACAGCCTTTTCTGGCGATCAACGTACCATAATAAAAATGAGATGTTTATATCCTACTAGTAATGTTGACAAATGAATTTAAAAAAAAAACAAAAACATTAAGGCATTGTGGGTGTATTACGATTTATCTATCTGTTTATCTAGGTAGTAAAAAAAATGACATATCAACAACGTTGAATTTAAGAAGAAAACTTTCGATAGAAATGATACTTTTAATTATTTATTAGGTTCATCCTTTATACTGTTGGTTATGTGCTAAATCATTGGTTAAACTGTAGCAAGGTTGTGGTCAGTTAAATCAATTTCTTGTGATATTTACCAGCTGTAAGAATTTGACTGGGATCTGGGGTAGGTGGTCCGGGGCTGGACTTTTCACGCTACAGCAACATACCACCCAAGATCTTCCTTGTATCATCAGAATGTCATCTCCGATTTCAATATCAAGGACTTAAAGCAGATAATAAGCAAGATGCTTTCTTAATTCAATTTTTATACAAAAAAAATTTAAGTCGTAAAATCCTCTGATCATTTTTTTTATTCTACCGCCCCTACACAATTTTGACTTGTATTTTTCCAGATTATAGTTTACCTGAGATAGTTTGCGAATAAGAGATTCATCTTGATCATTCAGTTCTTTTCAAACTTTTCCATTTTCCACACCCCCAGAGAGCGTATGAATCATTCCAATACTTAGATTTAATTTAAGATTGTTCAAAAGATAAAAGGAATCTTGCACTCCATTTAATAACTCCGATCCATTTCTTTTGATGCTATGAAATACAATAAATTACGTGATGGAGCTTCCAACACATGGCTGAGGGTTGAAATTCTCTACGTACCAAGAAAAACGGGTGTCCAAATTACGTGATATGACCCATTAATTTGTAGATATTAAATATTATCTCTGTAGATATTTAGATATGAAAAACTGAATACCCATATAGATTTTTATCATGACATCTGGGCTGTTGGCTGTTTTATTACTTATCTTTGCTAACTATATCAATTATTTTTTCAAATAAGGAGAAAAAAAACTTTAAATGGACTTTTACAAGCATTCTATGCGAGTTACTCGAGCAGTGAACGTGATAAAATTTTTCTTCAAATATACCAGTTACAATTTAATTTGCTTTTATTGACGTGTCGCAGATGTTTGTTTTTCTTCAGTTGTTTATGGTTGTAGAAATTATATTGGCATAATGATGCAATTGAATTTGATAACTTCATAACACAGATCGCTATCTAATCAACATGGCTACATTTTTTATCACTGAGGTTGGGGCTTCATGGACAATTAGAGCTGAAGATTTAGTCGTCAAACTGAAGAGCTCACCAGGCTCGCCTATAGGCAGACGTTGTCAATGCGTACTATGATTGTCTCTCAAAGATTTCATTATTTTCCGAATTAAATTGCCTCGTCGCCCTGTATCCGACGATGAATTCTCGACCGGAAACCTCGACGTCATTTTCATTTCGATGTCACTTTCGAAATTAGATTTCTCAATTTTATCAAGGTTGTCAGTGCGCTTGAATAAGTTTTTCAGAGAGTTTGAGAAATCGTGTAGAAAATGGACATATTCTATAAGAGACACTAAAAGTTTTCATTAGTCTTCGTTATTGTAGCGGTATGAGTGGACACTATGTACTAATGAATCAAACAAATGGATTTACAAATTAGCGACGGAATGCGGCTCCTCATAGTTTCAGTTTAATTAAATGAAGAAAAAAAAGACTAGAAAGCCCTTAAAATTTGCTTTATAAAATTTTAAGAACAGTTGTGTTTTCTTATTCAAATACGCTTAAAATTCAATTTGGAAATTGTGAAATTAAAATACTTATAGAGATTTTGAAATAGTATTTCTTTGATCGATAACAGATAGTAAACAAAACATCAATGGTAAAAAATATTTTATTTTTTCAAGATTCATAAATCTTTTTGAAACTGTGTGTAACCCACTCATAACGAAATATACTTTCTGCATAAATCAATAAATAAGAGGCGATTTAATAAAAGCCAGTAAGAATGCTAATCTTTGTAATCTAGATCTTACATTAAATACTGCAAGTTTTATGGAAACCATTACAAACATTCAGTTGATATCAAATTAGTATCCCTCTTCCTTTTTTATGATTCCAAAAAGTGTTTAATTCTGACAATGAAATATTCGAGCCTATTATCTAGTTCGTGTACAGCCTCTTAATGATAAAATAAAACAAGAAATATCATCGAAATTCTGTATTTAATTAAAAGATCAATTCTAAGGTATGATGGTTGGCCACTGATAACGCGGTGTATTCTGAACGTTGCAATCGAACGCGACAGCGCCGGGATATTTAAGGTCTCCGATTACGGTTTTCTCCGCAGCGCACATCCTGACGCAGGGCCCATTTTCTAATCCTTCCGTAGTCTCAACATCCTCTCCACTCATCAAACCAGATGATAATCCCAAACTCCGGCTTTTCAATTCCGTCCGTGGCTTTTATTTTCACCCAAATCATCATTGTTATCACTGTTGCTGGGAAAAGAGAGGTCTCGGTGATTTTTCCTTAAATTAGCTTATAATTACACTATAATTACATCGATTGGTAGCTATTAAATTGTCTCTTAAGTTGTTCGTTTTGTGAAAAGTAAACGATTTAGATTAATAAAAACGTTTGCTTGGTTTTTAATTTCATCAGATAAGGCGCGACTTGCATCCTCAGTAAGGTTGCTACAAACTGTTTTTCTATTGTCTGTGTTCGAACTATTGTCAGAACATGACCGGGCTGATTCCCGCTAAGTCACGGTAATCTATTTGGCTTTCTATTGCCGCGGCGGCGTTTCAAGTAATTACAGTTTATGCCTTTTGTCTTTCCTTATTGACACTGCATCTTTTTTTTTCAAAACTGAAATTATTAGAACCTTCACAAGAACTCATTTCCATTTCGGTTATTACAATAAATCTTACCCACGGAAGAAACTAGAAAATCAAACAAAAATATTGACAACGCCTCCATTAATTATCTTTACTGTCTTAAATTATCAAATATTACAAATTAATATCATGTTAGTCATTTTTATCGAAGAGAATCAACGATTGTACGCAGAATATTCAGGGAACTCTCTGTATGTAAATATCCTGTTTGGAATTAGGGAAGACATTCTGTTCCTTACCTAAAGAACTGAGCGTCTGAAAAATTCTCGAGAGGGACGTTAAACAACAAACAAACAAGTAAAAGATATTGATCTATTAGTCAAGTGTATTCTGAAGTTCTAAATATATATTCACTTTTGGCAAAAGTGGTTCCTTGTCTGTATTAAAATTTTAATTCCAAAGATACTTAACTTTATAAATAGTGAAGAAAAAATAGCACTGTCATTTAAAAACCATGATGAAAATTTCAAAAGTCAATGATAAAGGGGAAATTCTATTTGATGATAATTTTGTCCATGCCTTGTGGATCCAAAATTCAACTGCACGCATTGCAGCGTTATTAGAAGTAAAATTAACAGGTGTTTTAAAACATCTGTATAAATTAGATTCAATAAGAATTTTTTTTATTCTTGTGTCAGTAAATTGCCATTCTGATGATAGATTTTTTTTTTGGTCTCGTGGGAAATCATTTTATGCCACAATAATATAAACCCGTTGTATCGTGTCTTTTTAAACTTTTCTTTTTATTATTTCATAAAAAAATCTTGGCAGGAAATAAATGTTAAAATAAAATATATGTAGTATCACTTCTTAAGTTTTATTAATCGTCTTTCTATTTTACAGATGGGACTGATGAAGAATACGAAACAGCTGAGGATGTGCATGATGAAATGAATTCAGCATCCGCTTCCGGTGAAATAAAATCCGAATACCTGCCTGTCTACATCCCGGAAGATATTCACATTCCTGACCAGTTTGAGTTGCTCGAGTCCCATGTTTATCCTGGACTGGGGGTCTGGACCAAACAGTCCATAAAGAAGGGAGAGAAGATGGGACCGTTCGTTGGAACCTTCAAATCAACGATTAACAATTCACCGTATTCATGGAAGGTATGACTTACAAGTATATGTACATTACAAGTAGAGCTTTTTTAAAAAGCTTCCCGTCTTTAGCAACAATCTTAAACTGTAAACTGATCTACACCTATCAGGCCGTATAATTCTTTTGAATTTCTTGATTTTGTATTTCTACATTAGCTTTTTACTGGCATTAGCCCTACCACGGTTGTCGCTCGGTCATCTCCGTAAACTTTGACTCGCCGAGAGCTTTCGGCAAACCTCGGCTGATTCCATTTCCTTCTTCAAACAAGAAAGGGGAAAAGAATAATAACAAATTGTAAAGCCTGTAAGCAATAAAAATCAAATTTTATTTATAATGAAGTTAAAGAGATCTTTTTTATTTTTTGCTATACGAAAAATCATGTTATTAGGAATTAATTACTGCTGATTTTGTTGTTCGTTTTGTCATTTTTTTTTTAAGATTGAAAATCTTGCAAAATTGTTAAGTCGTACGAAAATTAGATCATCAGAAAGTTATCTCCCTTGCCTTGAACAGCATTTCAACCAATGAAATAATTGAAAATTTTCTCATCATGCATTTTCTACCAATCACAAAAGAGAGGAAGTGCATAGTCCGAAGACTGTAAAAAACTTCAACTATACAATACCGTCTTCCTTGGAAGACGGTAATGAATATTTGGGTGTGAATTACCCCCCCCCCCCCAATAAAAAAAAAATAACTAGAAACTAATAGGGTGTTAACATCAGTTTCAAATCATTAATCAGAGACCAGTCAATGTTTTTCATTTTTCTTAAAGTCCAAAAGTCCCTTAATGAATCTGTATTTAAGTTTTAATACCAATTTTCGAATAAATAAACTATTAAATCGCTATCTTCCTACGATGAACACACAGAAATTCTTATCCAAATCTCTATCTCCAAGATGTGGGTACTCATTGTATTCAATTATGTCGCTTAAGTTGAGAATGATAGCAGAATTGTCATTGTTTGAAATTGATATGGACAAAGTTATGGCTATTTATAACACAAAATGCATTAACAGATAAAGCTACGTCAAACAAAAGTCACAAATACGAGCGTGTTATATAACTCTGTATATACATTTCTACATCTGAGGGGCGTTAATTTCAGCCATTGCATCAAGGTTATGTAGATAAGTGCGGTGCATCATAAATTTCATCAAATTAAACACTGTTTGTGTGCCGTGTTTGATTTGATAACCCTCAAATTAAGATAAGGCGTGTTCGCTTTGTTTGCTTGTCGATTCTTTAGAGTAGGGTAGATATTTGAGAAGTTTTTATCTTGTTTGTCACTGGCAGTCTAAACAATCTCGGATTGTCACAAATTTGTGCATCACGGAATCACTTTGGGTTTTAGTTTCTCACATTCGCAATACTTTGTACTGTTAGACTCCGGGACACGCGTTTTGAGACAAAAGAACCTCACATTATGATGGGGTCTGTGTCATAAAAAATAGTTTTAGTAATTCAAGAGGACATACAGCAGACGACAGCCTAGTATCTTAAACCACAGTCAGATTAAGAGTGTACCAAAGTTATGAAATTACACGTAAGAAATTAAGATGATTTTCGAAAAAAGGTCTTGCAACATGTTAGCGAACACGAATATCTCTGATTTATTTTTAACTGTTAATCATTAGTTTCAATTTTCCCATTTCATTAGTGTGTTCAGCACTTGATAAAAGAGCCTACTTAATACCTACTTTAGGACTATCACTTCAATGTAACAGAAAACAGTTTCAAATTTTCTGGTGTAGATCTAGCAAAGACTAGTCACCAAAAAAATATACTTGAACGGCCATGCATCTTGAGCTCACCGGGCGCACGTGGAAACGAGATATCAATCTCAATTCCGTGTATATTGTTTCCTGTTCAATTCTCCGATTCTTATGCCCTATTATGACGAGATTCTATGGTGTCAATGAAGATCTTTGCAGAAAAATCTATTTGAAAAAAATTTACATGAAGTTTTCATTAAAGATGAATCTGAGATATTGATAATGCAATCAAGGTGGCATCAGATCGGAGCGCCTCCTGGGCAGCTTCTTTTTCACTCTCACACAAGCGGAATTGATATTAGCCGATCTTTATTGAATAAATAGCTTTGTTATCAAATTTAATTAAGGTCTATTAAGGTATTGATTTCGCTACGACAACTGTTTATTGTCTCGGTTTATTAAGTGTTTGATGTGTAAGCCTCCCTCTTTTGACATGATACTCGGTATGATGGATCTCTCGGACGGAATCGTTCACAGTTTATCAAAGATTTCTATAGGTTCCGAAGAGATAGCCAAACTATTCTAAACTCTCTGTAAGTTTGCGTTACAAAAACAACACGTTCTCTAAGTTTTTATGTGTATGAATGCTTCTTCTTATGTAATAGTTAAATGACTGTCTGTTCTCAAGCTAAACAACTCCATGAATCATCCTTGGTATTTCAAATCGATGTCACCTAAAATTCTTCCTCAAACCTAAGGTCAAAGAAACTGTCTCGAAACATTCTCTTCTCACATTCTGACAACGAGCCAATTTATCTCTCGCTCGAAGATACAAAATGAAGCAAATATCGGAGACAAATTTCTTTTGACTTTTTCATTAAGTGATATTAAATAGATTTGTCGGTCCTTTAGGGTTCCTTGGAGACATTCGGACGAGCTGGACTCGGGAAATGATGGTTTTCCGTGAATTGCGAGGAGACGACTAAAATCCGAGCTGTCATATGATTAATAGAAATGCGTTTGTTACAGATTCCCTCAATTTATCTTGTCCTTTCTTTGAATTGGGGTGTAATGAAGTGAGTAAAGGCTTGCAAATAAGGCACACGCGGTCATTACAATGGAATACCGACAGAAAAGCTTTACTATCCGATTAAATAAATGATCTTTCTGCTCTCTTTGAAACTCTTCTATGTTTATAGACAAAAGATGGCAAAAATCATGGGAAAAATATTCAAAATCAGATTGAGTCATTTTCCAAACTAGTGTATATTACCCTTTCAATATTTTTATTAATGAAGAGCGATGATGACATAAAAATCGACAGTTTTCTAGTGCACTAGCTTATCTAAATAATGGTATATGTCATACAATTAGTTACCAAATTGACATATTTTTCTCATATTTCATGTACACAATATTGCAGAGGAATTTAGAAAAACAAGACAGTACAACTGTAATACTGCCCTGTTGGTGATAACTTTGCTGGCCTATAAAAGTTTCCATAAAATATATAATGGTGGTCATCAAGCATGAACATTAATGATATATGCTTGCTGTGTCAGTGCCTTGATACAGTGAATTTAAAGACATCACAAAGATTTAATCTAAATAAAATGAAAAGCATAAATGTTAATCAGCTTAGGATAAAACAATGTCAGGTATCACGTGTGATATTACATGGCAAATCAATGATTAAAGTCAAGATAAATTTCAAGAGTGAAAAAAACATAAAATTAAAATGTTCATATCAACTGGAATTTTAAGAGCAGGGAGAGGGAATTTTGCAAATCAAAGACCATACAAGACAAGGAGTTGAATTTCATTGGTAAATCAAGAAAATATCATACATGCAAATTTTGTGTGTTCATATCAATGAAAATAATATAACAACCAATGATGAGCCAAGCAATTTATGAAAATAGTATTATTGTGCAATTAATGATTTTATTCATTTGCGCTCTTTGTAAGATTCCCTATTTTACAAAGTGTGAGTAGATAAATCTTAACCCAAATTGTACAAGAATAAAATTCCCTTACATCGTGCAACAGGTGATTGATTTTCTCTTCAAATTTTGTATAACTAGTGCAGATAGAGAAATTTGCAGCTCTAAGTGGTGATGCCTAGTTTTCCCACAGCCACGAATGTCATAAATCAGATTGTTTTTTGGTATATTACAAATTCTCTCATGTAAAATTCAATAAATTTTATTTAATTGTGTGTTCATCCGGGTAATATAACAACCAATGATGAGCAAGCACTCACCTCTTCTTTTTCTCTCTTTTGTATAACAGAATGGATTATATCTTTGTTTCATTGAGATCGTTTTAATCTATTCTCATATACGAGTATTGTTACCATTCTGTGTGTTTAGCTTGTCTATATAAATCAGTGTAAAATTCACACGATGTGGTATATTTTGACAGTGCCACAAATCGGTGCCACCTCAGTAAGTACTGAGTCTGCGCGCCATAATTACCCTGCTTTGTAACTCTCACATTATTTGATGAAGATAAGAAAGCGAGGCATGTAATAGAAAATCAACAGGCATCGTAAGAAGAGAGGCATGGAAAATGAATTTCACATTTTTGTCGGCTGATCTTCGTCATATGTTGACACTAGCGGTGAAGATGTGTGGGAAAATAGCAAAGGATGCAGATATCTGTCTGTTTGTCATTCGATAAACCGTCATCCTCGCAAAAACATATGTATCTGTAGGGTCATCTGTTGTTCGTCTGCTTCTTAAGAGTGTCTTGCAATGAGAGAGAGAGAAAAAGAAAGAGAAGAGATAGATAAAAGCAGTATAAGTACATAGTTCTCTGCAGTTTAGCATAATAACGGATGATTAGGAAAGTTATTATCCAACTCAGTGGTGGTTATCAAAAGAAAGTTGAGCATGAAATTATGCAAATTAATTACAAATTGGAAACATGGTCTTGTCTATATTAGGGACATAAATTATCTGGGCGAACGCAGTTTCTGTCTTTTTCATCTTATCTCCAATGCAGTCAGCGACGTATTCTCTAAATGCACAATTACAACGCCGATATTCCCCCTAATAATCAATCCTGGTCAGAAATTCAGTTAATCGCTAGGCCTAGGAAAATTATCAAAAATGGCGTCTCTTTTAAAGTGTCAAAATATCTGTCATATTTGTCTACAGAAGACAAAACCAGTAGCGGCCAAGACGGTCGTTCCCGATTGTTATTCCGTATAGTGCTTCCGGAAACACTCGAGAAAGTATAGCACGATCACCAAGTGCGACATCTCTGTCTTACAAAGATTTCATTAATGAGCGCGAATCTTTCTTAACCTTTTTAAGAGCAGGATGCAATCTAGAGGCATGATAATTTCACAGGATATCTTAATCATCACCGCCATTTCTTAAATAACTTAACCCACTGTGTATTGTCATAACGAGTTTCACAATTAGAAAACATTTTGTTGTTGTAAAAATAAGACGTGTTTGTTTCCGATTTGTTCTTCATTGAGTCATCCTTGTGTCAGATCCTAGGTTTAAAAGTAGTGATTGCATTTTTCTACGTTTCGTCTTTTTGGCTCTGTGGTATATTTAGGGAATTTGCAAAACGGTTACTGTATACAGGGAAATTTTCGCCCCCGGTTTTATTTTCGCCCCCTTTCGCTTTACCCTCTTTTGGGCGAATTTAAAACGGGCGAAGTTAAAGATT
Organism: Saccostrea cuccullata; assembly: GCF_032062105.1. Taxonomy (NCBI): domain Eukaryota; kingdom Metazoa; phylum Mollusca; class Bivalvia; order Ostreida; family Ostreidae; genus Saccostrea; species Saccostrea cuccullata. The sequence goes on along the minus strand of NW_026926229.1, from coordinate 146,731 downwards.
ACAGTATCATTTCTTAAACAAAACTATAAGTGGGCAAATTTAACACGGGACAAAATTATTTTCAAGTATGAGAGGGCGAAAATTACATCGGGCGAAAATATCCCTTTATACAGTATTAGTCTCTATATTATCATAAATAGATAATAGGTGCTGTCAATACAATGACAAAATTAATATCTTTAAAAATTGTCCTACATTGTATTAAAGTTTAAAAATATAAAATGCATTTCCAATTATATCACTCAAAAAGTCGTTCTTTGTGAATACTTGTTGCCGGTTTCTTGCGGTGTCTTGTAACTTGGTTCCCATGCTTTTTGAGGGATTTCAGCTTGGGGATTCTTAGTGATAATGATGGGAAAGTTAAAATGACACTGGTTTTACGAACCACAGGTCTTCCGTTCCCCCCGACATGTGGCTCCCGTCACCCAAGCCCCCTGGTTTATATAGCTCGGTGTCTTCTTTACTTCATAAACACAGAAAAAGTTCCCGTTCAAGGTAGGTATTTTATGTGTTTCAATATTATTATAACAGGGTATAGTTTTCATCATTTGTTTTTTCCTTCGTGGTATACCATGTTGTTGATTTTTTCAAAATATTTTGATATTAGATAACATCCTGTACGTATGATAATCATTGAGCACAATTGAATACTTTACTATGTGCAAGGCTGCAAGCATTATGCAATTTGTGTCATTCTTAATAAATCGTCATGTCCGACTTATGGAGAATGTTCTCAAGTGTTTTTGACGGTTCTGTTGACGGTTCTGTTTTAAGTGTCCAGTACGGTCATGATCGTGCAACAAACATATACCTCAGGTACATCTGTTTAAATTTCTCTAGCGTGTGTTGAATCCACTAGCGGCAAAGCAAAATGATCCTATTTAAAAATATTTAATGAAAGTCTTGTACCTTTTCAACTAAAACTGATTTAAATGACTAATAAACAAAATATGTTAATATAAAATTGCGATCCTCATTTAAAGGGCGTTAGAAAAGAGATGATCCGCGGAGAGCTTGCGACAAGAGAATCTGAGTTTGTCAGCAAGGTAATTGTCAAGAACCCAGGAAGAAGCGGATACTAATTTGATGTATCATGCCATATCCCCATAGAGCAGCATCCCCACGACTTTTAACCCTACGCTGGGCTGATTGCTTATCGTGGGGAAAGCGCGGGGAGGGTTCATTATAGTACGTGACATTATACCAAGGGATTTTGTCGCGACAGAGGACAATTTATAAGATACACCATGCATCTATAAAAGAAATCCTATTACGATCGAATGCATACTTATCTTTCAATTTGTCTTTGATTTTGAAACTTGAAATTAGAATTTCCTGATAGCGAAAACATGCATGCATGAACGATGTTACATCTATATTAAAGTGATAAATACATATATGTTATTCGTACATCGTATATTTCACTTACAGTAATGTACATCAGCAATGATACATTCTTGAAAGTATTGTCCAAGCAAGTCTGTTTTGACTGTAGGGTTATGAGTCAGTAATCGAACTTTTCAATAGGTTCATCCCCTTTAATGCGCTTTATTGGGATTTTCAGAGCATTGAAAAATCACAAGCTGAAGTCACTACGTACAAATCAGATTACCGGGTAGAACAGATGACCACGGGGTTCAGTGACAACGATATCATAACCCAGAGCCAAATGTGGAGAATTTTTCAAAAGATCTTTATTTATTTTTTGCAAAATTATGCTATTTGTTTTAATATCATAATTTCTAAAATTTTTGTTTTAGGAAATATCAGGATATATATTTGATCACTGTGATCAGCATATTTTTTTGCACCTAGCAATTATTTTTAAATATGTTTTATGATTTCTAGATATATTCAGTGTTAATTGCATTTACCATGAATTTAAAAAAAAATTCTATTGGCTGAGAAAGTTAGAATAAGGTAAATAATTTCTCTTCGACAATGAAGTTTGATGAATAATAAATTTTGAACATTTAATCGTCGCATTTTCGGTATACTCATCAAACAGTACATAAAAATCAATTATCAGTTTTTTTGTGAGGGATCCAACTTTCTCACATCAACCTTTTTAAGCGCTAAGCGCAGCGCAAAGCGCTTTCTGTCAGCGTAAATCTACTTTTTTTCTTTACCAAGTTGATTGCCAGGTTGTTATTCTAGAAAAATGTGCAACTGGAAATCCCTGTCTCTTTATAACATTTTATTAAAGTGTTACGCGCATTTCTAATAATAAAAATAGTAAAAATAAATATTCCACAATTTAATGATACTCTTAAATACACAAATTGTAGTTCATTTAAATCATGTTGACACACATTACTTTTGTACCATGTAGCTAACAACTGCTGCATATCTGGCGCAAATACTTAATTAAAAGCAGAATATTATTTACAATGTACATGTAATATAATGATTGAATAAGTACATAATTTAGAACTCAAATGGGATTTTAATGATTAAGTTTTAAATCTCAGACTGGAAGCAAGTTACTAGTGTTCAGTAAAAATAAATAAAATTGAATAACTTTGTACTGCTTACATAATATGGTGTGTTCTATTTAACTTATACCCATATAAACTATTATTTTTTTCTTCTAGACCCTTACTTCAGTCAATGTAACTAATACAAGCCTTCCTATTAACACAGGTCTTGCACCATGCTGAGAAATATCATTGAAGTTGATTAATTCCTAACGTAAGTATCAATTATACAGACTTGCACCCATACACTGTCTTTTTAATGTCTTTACTTGTGTAAGTGTTGTCCTATTAATATGGGTAAAACATATTATATAAATAATTGAAAGGAAAGACAGTTTGTGGCTGTACATACATGTAGGGTATGTGGTGGCTGTGTTTTCAACGAATCCATTCAAATAATAAAACTTATTTCTTGGAATATTGTGCTTTAAAATTGTGTGTGTAGTGTGCAGGATGTGCCGAAAGATGCTAAAACCTTAATTAACGTTCTTAGAGTGGTGTAAAGCATTTTTTAAGAAAAAAATATTGAAGCATTTTAATTATATGACTTCCCGCTTTTTAAAAGCGGGAGGGTATATAGTAGCCGCTTTCCGTCCGTGTCTGTCTGTCCGGAAACTTCCATAAGGCGCTACCTTCCGTCAAAGTCCGTCTGTTACGCTTTTTCTCTTAACCGCAACTCCTAACATGAGTGAAATTTAATGAAACTTTCAAAATCTTTATAACATATTGCCATTGTGCACCTTATTTTACGATTTTATCAACACGTATTTTGGTTTCCCAGAGCAAAATATGGACATTGCTATTTTTTGTTTGCCTGTGACGTCACATAAAGAAGCTTCTGGATAATATTTGATAGGACGAGTTATTCCTCTTTACACATTACCGTAAAACAATATGAAGCAACACATCGACATTATGGGAGGCGGGGGGTATCATTTAGTGAGCTCATTGCTCACAGTACCTCTAGTTTCAACAAAAGTCAAAAAATGCTTTAGGGGGTTTAATGGGTTTTTTTATTCCAAAGAAGAAAAGTGTAATTTTTTTATTGTAAAAAAGTAATTTTTACAAATGATTAAAACATATTGTGATATCAACACAAATGTTACTGCAAATACGCCATAAATCATGGATTTGAAAATCGGAGATTAAAGGATAGCATCGAAAGATAAATAATTATAATATATTGAAACTCAAATTTATATTTACCTATTTGTATCTCGGGCAAAAAGGGCATTAATTCTACGGATGTTCATTTCATCTACATAGAGTTTTGTCATATGACGATGTTACAAACATGATGTCAGTCTTCAATTTGAAACACTCGTAAAGGCGGAAGATTCTAGCTTTCAGTGTTGAACACAAATGAGAGGAATTTTTTGCGACATTTTCAAGTGTTCAAATTTATTTCAAAATATACATTTTCAATCAAATGTAGAGCTACATCTAGATTCTAAATTTCATCGGAAAACCCGGTTACCATCTCCCTTCCAATAAATTGCAATTTATACGCAAATATTTCCTCTAATAGATTCCTACAAAGGATAGGGGAAAGAAAATATTTACGGAGAAATATTTTCTTGAAATTTTTTAGGTATATGAAATTGACCGACCTTTTGGCAGATGAGAAATATGTAAAATGCCTAAAATAAAAAGGTATGAGACAATGTTGAATTTCATAATCCAACGGGAACTTTTCAGGACTCACATATTTGATTATGTACCAAACAACTCTGCTCGCCCTAGCGCTCTCACACTGTCAGCATATTGCTTAAACTTCAATAGAACAGGAAATTTAAATTCAAAATAATTCTGATAAATTTCAAATCAATATGCTTAGCGCTTCCCAGTACTTTCAGTACTTTGATTGTTAAGGTCTGTAACCGAAGATTTCTCTCTTTTTCCTTTTTTCTTTACCAAATTGATTGCCAGGTGTCAGAATTATTGAGAGAAAAATAAAAATACCGTCATCAACATAACATTTTATTAAAGTTGATTTTCTAAAGAAAAAATATTAAAAACGAAAACTTTAATGATACCATAAAATACACAAATGTCATATCCTGATAATAATGAGACTCCGAGCTACCGAGGGGTGAGAGCTAGAGGGTTGACAAAGAAATAAAGTCGGGTCCGTCCTCCCATCAATTCTCTCCCGGTGTGTGAATAAACCTCGGGACCCCGCGTAAGAATGTACCTCACATTGTTAGCAGAAGATACGGGGAGGAGCGAATTTAGCGCGATCAATGAGCAGACGAGAGGCACCCAGTACAGAACTTTCCGCGCGCTATTGTCACGTCACAAAAGAGCCGATGTATAATCTAGCTTTTCTAATATTTCTCTTGTCATTCCACGTCCCATCTTATTTATACGGAACTTAATTGAAAAATTATAATCTTTTTAATTCCTAACGTAAGAAAATATACCGTTTGACCCACGTCCTCGTCGATACTTCATTCTCTTGTGAAATTGGTCTTTAATTGTGCGTAAATCATTTTTTTAAAATTGATAACATTTCACCAAGTTTGTAATCTTTTCATGTTGTATCTAATAATACATTCATCCGCAGAATTCCAATCTGTGAGCGTGTCATCTCTTATAGTACTGGGACATCTAATTATTTCCTCCGCTGAAAAGTCCTCAATATAGAATTCTATTTTTTAAGACATAAAATAAACCGAATAAATTATATGACTTCGATTTTTAAACTTGGTCTTCTGTTTGTTATCTGTTCGTTAAAGTGCAATGTCACTCTTATTACTCATTTCAATTTTAAAATGATTATTTTGATGGCATTAAAATATTCTTATTTTCAAATGTTGGTCATATGCTTTTTTTGAAAAGGATGTCAAATTCAATATGTTAAATTTTTTATCTTTAATAAATTCTGATGCTGCATCTCTACCGCTGTTTGTATGGCGACGTTTCATTGGTGGCAATTGAAGGATGGCCAATCAAGGGTTACAAGTGATGATGTGTCATTAATTCCTCTGTTTAAAAATCATATTTCAAAAAATGACAAGATTGTTTGCATTAGTGCCATCACAGTTGGTCGCAAGAGACGTCTGTGAAATATTTTTCTTAACAATTAAGGATCCCGCGCGCTTCCAATGCTTTCTTCCGAACACGTGTTGGAGATTCTATAGCGTGAGATTTTGTTGCAGGAGTTGAGAAATAAACAAGTTTTATCGAAGGTCATACGATCATCCTTTATATTCATCAAAATAAACAAATTTTAGTCTCAGAAACTTCCTGAAAATTTCTCTCTGGATATCTCTAAATATAAACAACAGGGAACTACTTATCTCATAAAGGGATACATGTATTTTGTAAATATTTTTTTTTCTTTTGGTTTTTCTTTTTTGCTTTGTCTCTAGTCTTGTAAGAAAACTTGTGCATGATATATAAATAAATTTATATCAAATTGACAACATATTTTATCTTTGCCATTTGGTGTATGATCTTTTTAAAATATCTTATTTTAAAATGACATGTATATATATTTTTTATTTAAATTGAAATATTGTTTTTTGAAATACATTTATGATGCATTAAAAAGATATGATAATGCAGCATCCTTTTAAACCGCCAGTTATTGATAGTTTCTGAGATAGAACATGTTAAAATCGTGGATTTGACCGCAGATTAAGTAGAAGATAAAAAACGCTAAAAATTACTAGGATCATTGAAGAAAAGTGTGAGTGATATAGTCATCAAAGACCCACGATGGGGGGACAATGAGCCGATTATCCCTTGTCCAAACATTTGACCACTTCACAAAAATACAAAAATAAGATGAAGCCGCTGTGAATGAGCTTTGTCATTTCAATTTTACTCTCAAGTCGGGACATCTCATTCAAACGCTATGTTAAATATGCCCTGGTGTCATCTTTGTACAATGCTTATTCAAGTCGTTGTAAGTTATGTCATCTTGAGAGCCTTGTGTTTTGGGAGACTAAGATCAACCCTGGGAAGCCTACGATGTTTGAAGATAAGCGCGAAGACAGTGTGTGTCGTAACCGGCGAAGATTTTCCCAGGCATTTGTCTCTAACGGAATGCAGACAATTTTATTTTAATAGAAAACATTTGTAAATGTTTAGAAATTATATATTTTATGAGAAAAGACAGTATACTCGGACGCGGTGGGGATGCGTGTCTTAGCGCTGTTTTTCGCCATCAAACATGGAAAGAAATGGTTGATGATAGAAGTCGAACTAACACGGTCACGCCGCCATTAATATAAACATCTGTAATTTATATAATTTAACGATTATTTTTCTTTATTAAAAAAAGAATATAAGAGGTGCGGAAATTAAAGATTTAAAGTTTTCTCGAGGATCTGGCTAATAAGGACAGCAAACAGATGTCATCGGGGCAGGTTCTTCTGCAAGAAATGAGCATTACCAAATGTTAAAATTGCAAATGACTCGTTAATAGGGAAATATTTGCATCATCATACGCGAGCAGCGTATGATATTTTCTAATTAGTGTATGTAGCTAGAATTATCTCTCAAATCTAGTTTTAATTCACTATGATGATCTAACTACAATTTCTTCTCTGGGCTTCCAAAATGTCAGTGGTTAGAAGTTCCCTGTGTGTGACTACATTTAGGACAATTTTTATCATTAGCAGTGACTAACATTTGCAAATGATGACAAACTAGGTCCGTACAATTAACAATGTTTAGTATTGTCCTTTCATGTAATCATCATCAACATTTTTGCATCATGAGCCTTCAAATATCACTGCTCGGCGATGGTTCATCACGTCGATCCAAATTGTTTCGAAAATTAAATAAATGTTCAATCCGTCTCGGATCGATGCCTTCATTGAGAAATAATTCAATAAAATTGTAAACTTGGTTGAACAAAGAATGGTGTCACTCAGGTGAAAGTTATTTATGTATTGAACACTCAACTCCTTCGTCTGCAAGCATCGCATCGAACGCGCCGGACAGGTGCTTCAATACCAGGTACTGTCACAATGCAAAGGTCTAATCTTTCCTAATTTTATGTTGCTTTTTACAAATATGGTGGTCTGCAAAATGGTGTGCAAGAAATTACAGAAAAGACGACTTAATTTAGAAAGGGAAAAGCTTAAAAAAAGTAGCAAATTTTGGTTCAAGCTTGAGTGAAGTTGTAGAAGTATTGTCCGGGTATTAAGGATGATAACGAGTGTTTGATAACTTCTCATAACTCCCACTTTCTGAAGCAGCTGCACACTAATATGCAGAAGAATAAAAAACGGGAGTTCACTTGTACCAGAGCAGCCAAATACAAGATCCTTTCCGTGTAACAATATGCAACTGAAATGTTTAACCATATAAATTATAATGGCATTTAAATTCACCCACATTCAATTTACTGAAATGCTTTTTAAAAGTACTAGTACGTATTTTTTTTTTTTTTTTTTTAAATTTCATTATTTAAATTTATCTTTGAATCCGCACAATAATGATGATATCTACAAAAATCAATACAAACAAGTCAAAATCAAAAAAGAAAATCATTACCAAATATTATGTATAATTCTATCTTAAGGCGATATATTTATAAAAAGAAAGGGGATATTTTTCTCTGTTGTCTATCATGCATTTCAATAATTTTATCATGTTGAGCCCCTCTGATTGGTTGCAGCGCGCTTTGTAGATAGCAGTGCAAGTCAACGCACTGATTATGCCGCGAGAGGAGGAGTTTCTCTCATATACATACAGCAAATGGCTCATGTCCTCTAGTATCAACATAAAGGAAACACGTTACAGGTGGCCAACATTGTCAATGTCCTTAAAAAAGAAAATTGTAAAATTATATCTATAAATTAATTCTTTTTACTAAATTCGTTAACTTTCCCATTCATGTTATATTTTTGCGTGGTGTTGTAGTGTCCTATTGTATAAAGTGCATCTTGTTACATAAAACATGCACTTTTTGTCTGAGATAAAGTATAGCTTTATTTCTTTTTATTTTTCAGGTTTTGAATGAAAAAGGAGAAATAAAAGGGTGGATTGATGCAAGTGAAACAGGAACCGGAAACTGGATGAAATATATACGGAGTAGCACACGCTCGGAAAACCAAAATCTGATGGCCGTTCAGATAGAGGAAGAAGTAAGATCAAACTCTATAGTCTAGTGTATTAGCATTTATACTGCACACATGGTTTAACTTAAATTTGAATTGCAAAAAATGTGAAGTTATGACAAAATTATTTTAGAAATGCTTTTAGGGGGATAAAATTTGTCTATAGCATTATCATGAAAAAGAAAAATAATATTCTTCACAGTTTTTGCATATTTTTGAAATGATAGTTTGTTGTCTAATGAAACATCTGTATATTGATGTAGAGTTCGAATATAGTTATAATCTTAAATTTCCCGCGGTTCCTCGTGGCTTTGGAATAATGCTTCATGCCATGTGTTTCACATAATTTAAAAAACATTAAGAAAAAAACTATGTTAAGAATGAGCGGCGCGTATTAACAACACAGTAAATTAGTGCGAGGGGAGCTTCTAAAGACGATGTGTCTCTTTTTCTTGAAATGAAACAACATCCCGCGGAGCGGCGAAGATGGCACCAAAAGATAAGGCGGATTTATTGCATCCGTCTTTGGTTTCTTTTTTATGATTTTCCACGGTATGAGTAGTGCTTGATGTGAATTCTTCAAGGACCTTAAAATGAGAATTTCTTTCTTTCGATATTTTACTCTGAACTTTTTTCATATGACATTCACGTCATCAACTGTAATTAGTTCTTCAAGTGTAGTGGTCCTTGTAAAATGAAAGAGACTTTACAAAATGATAATTTGATTATTCTTAAGAATGATGTTTATAAATTTTGCCCGCCATCTCCACACATTTTGCTCTGAAAAACGTCACATGTAACGAGTATGCTGGCTTTTATTGATTATGCATAAGAAAATTGCAATGGTCGCATGGTTATCGTCAAAATAATTGATTATCACCAGTACTAGTTGAGTAAGTAGATAAACCAAAAATTGTAATGATTTCAGTCTCTTCCTAATAACAAGGTGAACTTCATATCACTCTATTTGATAGCATGTGACTCTAAGTACATGTAGTATGAAATTCATTTATTTTTTATCGATAAAAAGATAGTTTAAAAAATCTTTTAAAAAATATAAATATAAATTTTATTTGTGTCACGATTTTTAAAAAATCAATTTTTGTTATTTATTTAAAAAAAGGAAAATTGATTTAAAGATGGAAATTCATACTTCTGTCTATTTATGTAAATAATGATTTAAATGTTATAATTTGACTCCGGCCACAAATGACCATATCTGTCTCCGTTGTCAAACTAACCGTTTCATTATTATAAATAGGTTCAAGTCTATTCATTTCCAATCATATTTGACAACAGATGAAAAAACATCAAGACGCAATGTCATACACGCACATCAATTAATGCAAGGGGATTTGATCCGTAATCCAAGATTAAAACCGTTTTTCCAATTTAAGCCGTGCGATTGATAACTAATTAGACATTAATGATGTGTTTTAAGCTCGGCGGGAGGGACAGGGGCTAGATGTTCACTCTGCTTTGTCTGTTCGCGGCTTGTCAGGTCAATTTTTGTTTTATTGGCTTGGGGAGGCAACTTTAACTAATCATTTCAAGGCGTGTCACTTTTACACCTGAAAGTGTTTAGTGTGATGATGTACATCGTTCTGCCATAGCCATCTTGGCATTGAGACGTTCATATTTTAATATATATACATTATTCAAAAATAATCTCTTCAAATTAAAACTGGCTAAGTTCTCGTACACACCGCTTGTTTTGCCTTTTAAGGTAAGCTTTTTGAAATGTCTTTTTTAATAGGAATTTAATTTCTATTGATTTACTTAAGGTATGGTTGAAATTAAGGTAATATTTGCAAGAAAAGAAACTCTCAATAAAATTAAATTATAAGCTAATCTTATTTATCATTACGGTCCTTTAGTCTTTAAAAAATGAAGAAAAAATGTGAAAATTAAAAAATAAAAAAAAAATACGTCAAATTATTATCAAGTGATAATATACTGCAAAAAGGACAAAGTAAATGAAATAAATAGGAGCTAAGATTATGTCATGGATGAGTGTAAACTAATCTAAATTTATTATCGCAGAAAAAAGCGTGTCAATACTGTTATTTTGTGTCATGCTTCTGTCCCTATCTGCATACACAGAAAACTCTGCTTATGACATAATTGGGGGTCCACTTATCCCACCGACTTACCAAGTAGCTGTTTATTTCTCGGAATAAGTGTTTTGCTTGAGTGCCATAATTACTTCCAAGTTTTGGTATTACTGCATTATTTAAGATATATCTGTCTCTTTCACTAATTTATTTTCCTCCAACTTTCGCCCTACCGCGCTTAAAACTTATTTATTTTTTCAAATTGAAAAACGAAATGGGAAAAGAAACTTGGGTTTAAATGTAAAGATAAAGACTATTTGTACAAAAACGTCTCTTTATAACAAATCAAATAGTCACAGAAGTTTGTTTGCAGTCAGTCTAATCTTTATAAGAAAATCCATCGATCACAGAAAGGCGGCCTCTGATTGGCTGAGGCGGTCTGTCAATTACACCACCTGAGATGGGCACGCACTACTTTAAGTATTGTGTAAATTGACAGGTGAAATTGGAATCACCAACCGAGTCATGTAAAAATCCAAACAAACAAAATTACGGACACTTTCCCCCGTGTAGCCTCCAGTGAATTACAAGGACCTCTGTTCATTTTTAGATATACTATAAATCAATGAGAGATATACTTCCTGGCGAGGAGATGCTGCTGTACCCCTCAGACCCTGTATGTCGACTGGACACCCCAGATTTCTCCAAACTGGACGAACAAGGTTAGTAATTAATTAACTTTATAAGTTTTACTAAATTATTATTAATGTATTAATAAATAATAATTACCACGTGAGAAATATTATGTTTAATAATTTTTAAGCGAAAACATGTTTTATATATTTAGTATTTTGAAAGCTTTTTTATTTTTAAAATGTTCTTTGTAAATCTTTTACATAAATCAGTTTAAATTATTTTAATTTTTTAAACATTAAACTTTAGTTTAAATACATTTGAATGTTGTATGTAATATCTTTGATGTTCTCATATGCCGTCTCACTGCGCCACGTGTTTTCTTTGAAGATTCATTCCACAAGGACCAAAATAAACAATTTAAAACTTTTACTTATACGCATGGAATATCAGTGAAAAAACGTCTTTAATTAAATTTCCAATAACGCCTTTCTTTTTTTCTCTTTATACTTTCCAACTTTAAAGAATCTTAATGATCTTGTCTCCTCTATAAAAACTCATATTCCCACATTATTCAAAACTGATAACTGAATGATAAAAGGAAAGTTTATTTCAGACCAACAATTAATAGTTCAATGCTTTTTTTTTTTTTGGTCGGGTCTGGTCTTATTGGCGTGCTTGGGTGCGATACGGACATAGTAAGGTATTCTCGGGTCCCAGTGAATGCCGCTATAGAAAATGTCTTATACTGTCTATAAACCGATTATTTTGCTATCTATTCTTCTTACGCCGGCTTTCTATCATGTGTTTGTTGGGTTCTCAATAAGGAAATAGAAAATTTTCTGACATTCTTAATTTTCATTTCATTTTATATTTTTGAACAGAAAAGACTTCGGAAGAAAATATTTTTACACCAAAATACATTTTAATGTACATTTAAGTTTTTGCCGTGTGCGTCTTTAAAGCACGTGCGGGCTGGTTTACCGGGTGCGTCCTTAAGTCCCCCTAAACCTGGGAAGATTTCAGGGATCATGTTAAATTTGTTCTTTCTTGTATAACCTTAGACGACAAGATAACGAAATTTACAACCAGTGACCTGATACAGAATAATATTTTAAAATTCCAAGCATTACTTAATTGAGTCATCAATTAAGGAATAAAAAAATGTAACAGAATGCTTTTCAAAAAAAAAGTCTTCATATTAGCTGACTCTTGACATTGAACACTATTTACTGTAAAAGCAAATGTTTTATTTAAAGTATTTTTAAAGTGAATCTCTTAATGCGCAATTTTTCTTTAAATATATCGAGAGATAAGAAAGAGAAGGATACGGTAATAAACCTTTTGCAGCTCTATATCTGCACATTCTTGTACAACTTCATAAGGGGTAGGCCCGTGCTTAATGTATGCAAATTGCTTTAGCTCCATTATGCAGGCTTAGAAACTTTAATTGATTTTCACTTACTTTCAATTTCCCATGAAATTGTGACAGAATCACATTTGAGGTTCACCAGAAAACGAAATGAAGGTCAAAGCATAAAGAAAATTTAATTTTCCTAGTGTTCTCATCTCAGAGAAATGAGTGTATCTAATTGTTATTTACGACGAGAGTAGAGATAAAATGTTACCATATTTCAGCAGATAATAAAGCTACGCGACCCTGGTCTTAGTATTTGAGAAATAAAAGGAAAATCATAACGTGTAATTAAAACTGAATGGGGATGAAATGCAAATCACTGCATGTGTTTTATCTTTTTTATGATATAATCCAGACACAATAAAAGACATACTTTATCTCCAATTTCAAATTCTTTAATTTTACTTAATGATTTCAATTTGAAATTACCGTCCTACTTTTAAATTTTTTCGGAACATTTGGGTTTTATTTTATATCTGCTCCTTTTTAAAGTGAACAATGCGGGTATTTGTTAAGGATAATTACTACCCTTGTGTTTCTTTTCGGTCAAGTTGACTTTTTACATCTCAAAGACAAGATCAGCTGTCAAAGTCACAATGCAAGCGCGTCCGTGATTTATGAATTATGGTAATACGAAAACGGTAGCTTGAATTCATCTAAATATTGTTTACCCTCGGACAAAAAGAGAACTGGACGTTTAGGCTTGGAGGTCAGTCTTGGTCAACCATTTCGGCCAAATATCATTTACAGACAAATACAAAAGAATTATTCAAAAAAAATCTCTGAGCATTGGTCGTCCTGGTCACTCTAATGCATTTTATCCTAAAATAGAAAACGGAGATCTTTTCAAGAGGCCTCACAAAAAGATATTGCAGTGACCCGGTTGTAGCGGCTGTCTAAGGTCATGAGAAGGGTCGGGTCCGAGAGGTCCCGATTGACGTTTGACCACTGGACAGCGCACCGTTCCCTCTTGATTACAATTTGTAAATGAGACAGAAGAAATTAATTCTGAAATCTTACACTGAAATTATAGATTCCCACAAAATTGGGACTGATTCTTCCGTATAGGCTTGGAGAATCCAGTTTTCCTTGATTTTTTTTTGTTCATATCGACCCACATTTGTGTACACAATCAAAATTTATGTTCCTTTGATTATGTATTTTTCAGGTGAGACAAATTACCCATGTGATTGTGGTGAAGTTTTCAGGTCTAAAATCGCCTTAGCACGACACCAGACGTACGCCTGTACTCATAGCAGCCACGTACAAAACATTTCTCAGAAAATGTCCATCGACAAGTCGTCGGAAGAGGATACAAAAGAGTCAAAAAGGTTTGTTAAGCCTTGAGCACTTTTATCACTAGTAAAAGTCATGTGACTTTTAAAAACACTTAATTTGAATTTTCAAAAGAAAAAAGTGAAGAGTGTCTTTTTTGGTATAAATCTTGTTGGGCGGAGTTTGAGTTGAAGTACCCAGGGTTTCAGTCCACATACATAAATCACGGGAAGGAAATGTTTGAAGATTGCACCCTTTGTCATACTTCTGTCTGCTAAAACACAAACTGAAGTATCCTCAAATACCCTGTTAAATAAAAGATATCAATTCGCGAATTTTATCACGAACAGCTTTGCGACTTCAGGCTTAATTGCTAGAAACTTGAAAGACAAAAAAGTTCCTTGATAATTCCATTTGACAGATTGTGGAAACAAAAACTGTAAAAAGAAGGAAATTAGCAGACAAAAATTTAAATTCATATGAAAGTGAAATTGTCATGTTTCATAAGTTTTGTTTGTCAAAGATAAACACAATCTTGAAAAAGCTTCTTTCTACATTTTGGGCTACTTTTTCGAAGACTTCCTAAATGTTACGTCTTATGAGCTGAACATTCAAATTTAATATAGGCCATAACTTTTGACCACAAATTAAATAAACGAATTTGACTTGTAATAAAAAGACGTCTTTCTCCTTTCTGAACACTGGCATCAAATATTAGATTATCTTATCACCTTATCAAATTTATGTCGCGATAGCAGCCATGTTTTGACATAATTTCTGGTGTCAAATTTATTAAGTGAAAAATCAAGATGTATTTGATAAGATCCATCAACAATACAATATTTGGATTTTATTAGACAGAAATTACGAAGGGATACGCGTGCTGAATACTCCTTTCCAATGAAATTAAACAATGAATGAAGGCAACTGTTTGCAAATAGAGTTGTTCGACACGACAACAGCTGCAATTAAAATCTAAATTTTTGATCCCAGAAAACTCGCATTCGAGTGCTTAGGTTACAGAGTGCCCTGTGCATCATTGATGTCACGTGATACAAAATTCTACCCACAGATTTATTTATGTTTTGTTTCAGCTTGATTAAACCGATTAAATAAAAAATTAACCACATCTAATAATTTTCTATGATCGAACGTCGAATCAGAAACACTGTGGATGCATCGGCCCTGAACCAAATAATCCCTTTACTATTAATACTCACCAGCCTAACGTGGGGATCAAACCAGAGCTGGCCTATAAGCACTGTCCGCAGTGACCCAAGGGGACTGACTCCCCGGAATGTGTTAGGTGGTTCCTTTAAGTGTACGGTTACACCTATTGGTTAACGCTTACTTATGAGTCGCCTTTAATCACCTGTCATGCATTAAACCTTGGAATTCCCTGCTCTGCCTCCGCGATTCGTCTTTCCTGTTGTAAAATGTAACACATTGAAGAGATGAATAGGCCCATTGTTAAAATCATAAATTCAAGAGACACAGAAAATAAACACGAATATATACAGGGGCGAGGGTCGGGTTACACCTTCGGAGATATTCTACCTGTTTTAACAGTTCTGATCGTTTTAAAACATTGCATGATTTCACCTCATCTAGACATATGTTGACACCTCGGATGGAAGGATGCTACATTACAGCCCCCATTCATCCGTGTCCGTCCTAATGGGTGTTAAGCGATTCCTTTAACTTCCAATTACTTGTGTCAGAATTAAAAGCATCCCTTCAATGCAGTACAAGTGTTTCTGATGCATATCTCTGATCTTCAAACGTATAATCTTTGCGACGCCCGCATAGTACCTATTGTACTTTGTCAACCAAGGTCCTGGCTTTTTATGTTAACGTGGTTAACCATTTTAATTGATGAAAAAGTACATCGTTTTTTTATCCCCTTTAATGTTTCTTAAAGCGCTCAAATCATTAAAAAAAATACAAACTCTTTATTGTTGATGGTATTATAACTGCACGTTACCTGTTTCTGTTACAGTTTGGTGAATGGAGAGACTGACCTTTCTTCTGAGGCACCAGAGGCCGGGGACCAGGGAGAGTTCAAATGTGACGAATGTCCGAGGTCATTCCAGTGGAAGTCCAACCTAATCCGTCACCAGGTAGCCTTCACTTTCATCAGTCTGAAACATTCATTTTTAAAGTCAGATATTTTAAATGACGTCACCCCCCAAAACAATAGTTTACTAATATTTTTTTTTAATTTTACAGATTACCCATGATTCATTAAAGAAATTTAGCTGCGAGAACTGCGACAAGATTTTCACCGATCCAAGCAACCTACAGCGCCACATAAGATCCCAGCATGTCGGTGCAAGATGTCATGCATGTTCAGAATGCGGAAAGACTTTTGCGACATCTAGCGGACTGAAGCAGCATCAGCATATCCACAGCAGTGTTAAACCATTTCAGTGTGAAGTCTGTCTGAAAGCATACACCCAGTTCTCCAATCTTTGCCGCCACAAAAGAATGCACGCCGACTGTCGCCAACAGATCAAATGCAAAGACTGTGGACAAGCCTTTTCTACCGTTACTTCTTTGAGCAAGCACAAACGATTCTGTGAAGGCGCTTTAAGGAATGGAATTCATCTTGGATTTCCTTCTGATAAGATATCCCAACTGAGCATGCCTAGCGCAGTAACTCCCTCTCCACTGAATCCCGCTCTGTACATGGGGATGTATCGGCCTCCGTATCCATTCTACCCTCCTCTTGGAGCCTCATTTCCTGTATTCCCAGGCAGCCATCCATTCACAGGATTGACCTCTCCTATTTCACCTTCCAGTCCCGCAAAGATGTCTCTACAACCGACCTCTCCTTTGGGGAAAGCTGTCATTCCTCCACATCTGTCACCCCGTGAGCGAATGTTTGATCGTCATGCCGAGGGATCCGGTCGTCATTCCGTTAACTCCAACTCCAATGATTCACCCTTGAGTTCTGGCAGTGAATCCGACCACAGCTCAGCTTCAGATGCTGAAAGTGAGAGCAGCTCCTCCAAACGCCCTAGGACCAAGTCACCATCTAGAGGATCTCCCCATCAACCCTGGTTGCCTTTTAGTCATCACTCTTCTATTAAGACCGAGAGACACTCACCAAAAATCCCGGAACAACCCTCTCCAGTTAACGATAAAGAAGACAAAAAACGAGATGTTCCATTTGATCTATCCAAAACAAACAAGTCCCGCTCTCCATCACCAGCACACTCTAGCTCTACCGTATCACCTAGACCCTCAGGAGAACAACCGCTCGATTTAACTAGAAAAACTCCGAAAGAAACAACACCCCCTGAAAACACCAGAAAAACTCACATATTTGGGATGCCATGCTCTGTCTCTGATTCCAAACTTCATTATGCCTATCCACAATTTGGAACTCCAAATCTTATTATGGACCATCTACGTTTAGGGAAGGAAAAGTTCCAACAGTCGCTTCATGAAGCCTCCAAATTTATGCCATTCTCTCGTTTTCCAATGAGCAGCTCTTCCTATGTCGCTGCTGCTATGGGACAATTTGGGACCATCAAACGTGAAAGTGAAGAAAAGGGCTTGACATCCATGATGGACAAATTACCAGACACTTTCCCATACTCCTCAAGTGGTAGCAAAGTAAAGGAAAGATATGGATGCAAATTTTGCGGAAAAGTATTTCCACGATCTGCCAATTTGACTCGTCATCTTAGAACCCATACCGGAGAACAACCATACAAATGTAAATACTGCGAGAGATCATTCAGCATTTCCTCCAACCTCCAAAGACACGTCAGAAACATCCACAACAAGGAGAAACCATTCCGTTGTACACTCTGTGATCGATGCTTTGGACAACAGACCAATTTGGACCGCCATCTGAAGAAACATGAAACTGAGGGACCAAACGTTCGGGATTCTCCAGTTGCTGAACCAGATCTGGAATCCAAGGACGAATCTTATTTTGCTGAAATCAGGAACTTCATCGGTAAAGCCACTGATCGGGAACTCAACATGCCGGTCATCAACGACAACCATCCGGCTAATCATCAACACGTGGAGCATCAACCTAGTAATAAAATGGACGACGCTGACGATGATGTTGAAGATGACGATGAGGAGGATGAAATTATGGACGACGAAGATTTAGAAAGCGACAGAATGGACGGCAGCTCCCGTGGCAGTTCTCCCATCAAATAAACATCAGAGTTGTTGTTCTTCACCCTCATTATTTTGTACATGTAAGTAAAATCTCGTTTTATTTTTACATTAAATACATTCTTAATTATTATTTATTATATGGAAATTATTCTTTCTTTGAATGTTATTTAAATGTTTGTTTCTTTTTTTATTTTTTAGATTCCATTTGCCATAAAGAGGGACCATCTACGATGGTGTTTTTGCCTTCGTTTAATTATTTTACCCAGTCAGATTAACTTATTCAAATCGTCACGTGTGCCGGAAGTTGCAGAGGACCAATCATATCGCGAGTGTTTGTGTGTGACCTTGATCTGTCTCCATCAGGACTTTTCCTGAGAAGAACAATGAGTACAATGCCGCTTGTATGCAATTTATATTTTAGAGTGTCACGTGTGTGTTTGTGTGCTTTACAATGTAGCCATATTAAATTATTTATTTATTTTTTTCATTTTTTGTCCTCCACTTTTACAAGAATAAACATTATACATAAAGTTAATCCGTTTTAATATTTTTTTTTATATAATTTCCTATATTGCTAGAATCTACTGTGAGGAATGTTTGTTATACTTATGGGTTTTCAGTTTATGAAAGATTCCAAATTTTGGATAATTGGGCCTCCTTTTCTTGCTCAATTTACGGAACTTCTCAGAGATTGATTGTACATTGTTTAATCCCTATATCTAGGATTTTTCACTCATATGGAGACGCCCCCACTTGCCGGTGCACGTGGAGAACTGCAAATTTTGTCCTATACTCGGCACTTAGGGCCATTGAGTAGGGAGGGTTCTTTTTCGTGCCAGCACCTACTGCGACACGGGACCTCGGTTTATACTGTCTCATCCAAAGGAGTGGTCTCCACGTCCCACAGTGGGATTCGAATCCTCGAAGCAAAGATCAACTCCTTAATTTGCGACTCTAGAGCAGACGCTCTAACCATTGCATCACGATGGCGACAACTTCTCAGAGAGGAATAACTTGTGTATCCCTTTAAATGCAAGTCAAATTGAGAAATGAAAGTTTCGTGCGTCTCATTAACATGTTTTATATAGCTTTATATTATATTTCATTTTATTAAACATTACTTCTCAATGATTGCTTTCCAATCATTTGAAACAAAACATGATTGCAAGCACTAATAATAATTGCAAAATAATGTTAAACAAGATGTGTTTGTGAAACACTAATGCCCACATATGGCAGCTTATGGTGAAGTTTCTCAAAGAAATAAAACTTTAAAGGTCAAAGTCAAAGTTGTTGGCATCTAAAGGAAGGTCTTGTCATGAGGAATGCATCTGTGAATATGAAAGGCCTAGTGCTAACTGTTCAAAGTTATGGCCAAGGTTAAAGTTTTACAAAGGTGGGTCAAACTCTAAGGTCTAAGTAAAAAACATTAATTTTATACCCATTGAAAGGTCTTGTCACAATGAATACACTTGTGAAGTATGAAAGCATCAGCACCGATTGTTCAAAAGTTATGTTCAAGGTTAAAGTGTGGGTCAATTTTCAATGTCAAAAGGTCAAATGTAGAACCCAAAGAAAGGTCGCTCAGAGGGGATTAACCTGTGAAATATGAAGGCCATAGCCCAACAATTTTAAAGTTATGTCCCAAGATTAAAGTTTTTGCGGAAACAAACAGCTAGACGGTCGAACGGACAAGGCAAAAACTATACACCCCCGAATCTTCGATTACAGGGGCATAGACCCAAACTTCAAATATTTTATAGAGAAAAAAAACAACATAGTTTTATCCTAGAGATAACTTTAAAACAGTTTGTGGTAAGGGTTTTATTCATCACATGTGTATTAATTTGTGAAGAACCTACAATGGAAATAAGTATTTTTGACCTTGACCCACTTAAAAAATTAAACCTTGGTGATAACTTTTGAAAAGTTAGTACTAGGGCTTCCAAGTTTCACAATTATAATCCTTGTGAGAAGACCTTCCTTCGGATACCAAACAATATTGGCCTTGACCCATTTTCTAAAAACTTGGCCATAAATTTAGAACAATTTTTTAATGACAAGTCTTTCCACTGTATCTCTTAAATTTCACCCTCTGACCTTGACATTTGACCCACATTTTAACCTTGGCAATAACTTTGGAATTGTTAGTGTCACAGCCTTCATATTTCACATATATCCATTGAGAGAATTCCTTTCTTTGGGTAAAATATATTTCATCTCTTGACCTTGGAGTTTGATTTGCATTAGAGAAACTCTAACCCTCAATAAAATTTGCCATCAATGTTTCAAAACATATATGATTGTTTACCCATCGTTTCAAGCCATGGTTCGGAGTCTGCATATAGCTTTCTCCTGAGTCAACGAAATTCTGTAGACAACTTTTGAAGATTTAATATCCTAAATTATTCACTAAACATAATGGAAATCTTGAGTGTTTCATCTGAGTACCTTAGTCTACGCTATGATATAGGCGTCAAAATTTCATTGAGTTCTGAATTTACCATTAAAGTTTCAAAGAAACTGTCAAAATTATTTTGGTATGCATGTGCATCTCAATGAGTCACCTTTTTCTGACCTTTTCATTTCGTCTGGCCTTGACCGCACCAACGTTTTCTCGCATTTTCGAAGTTTATTTTCAAAAAGAAGGTAAAATTTAAAGGTCAAGTTAATAAAGTTGAAAACAGTGTTGGTTCCTAAAACGTTCTTTTTAATAGAAATGTTTATGTGAAATATGAAAACCCTACCACCAACAGTTTTAAAGTATGACCAAAGTTTGGTTTGGTAAAATCCTGCAAAAGTATGTCAAACTCGAAGGTCAAGAGGTTCAATATGATGACTCGTTATTAGGAATACCAGTATACGTAAAGTATGTTAAATTTGAAAACACTGGCTCCGACATCTTTTAAGCAAAGTTTGAGTTGAGATTAATGACAGACAAACAGAAAGACACATCGATGGACAGGGCAAAACCTATAAAACCATGAATCTTCGATCAGGGGGCATAAATAAAATAGACCTAGCATCAGATGTTCATTTTTGCAAAAGTAAATCAAACTCACCCGTCAATGTCAAAAAGAACATATACGTGTACTAGTATTCAAAGAAAGGTCTTGTCACACAGAATGTTTACATGTGAAATATGAAAGCCCTAAAAACAGAGCTTATGGGTAAAGTATACAAGTGTATTTGCAGAAAAACAGGCAAATAGAATTAACAGACAAACAGACAGACGGAAGGTTACACCAACCACTATCTTTCCATAAATTAAAAAAAAAATTACTGACAACGTTTGAATCAAAATATAATTATTAATTTTAATCAATTATACTATCAACAAGATGTGTTTGTGGCACACTGATGCCCCCGGATGGCAATTCAGGCCTAAGATCAATCTCAAAGTTCAAGTGCAGAAATCAAGATTTCAAAAATGTTAAAAAGGTCTTTTCAAGAAATACTTATGTGATATGTAATACCGGTAGTCCTAGAAAGTATGATCAAGGTTTAAGTTTTCCAAATTTGAAGTAGGTCACATTTTAAGGCCAAGGTCAGGGGATCAAACAAAAATATCGCTAAAGGAATAGTCGTCACAACGATGCGTGGGCGAAACACGTAAGCCCTTACAGGAATCGTTCAAAAATAGGTTTAAGTACCCCCTATACCAAGAGGCCCATGAACCACATCTCTCACCTGAGCACATTGGCTAAATAAAAAAAAATAATAATAAATTCAGGATTTAATAGTTTATATATAGGGGAGGGGGGCTTGAATTTTAACTTCCTGATGATGCTTTCATATCAATATAACAAATATGGTTTTGTTGTTCTTGAGCAGATTTTATCCTATTTATTCGTTTGTAAAATTTTGATATCCCATTGTGACCCAGCTGTACCCCAAGGACCCTAATTTGAACAAATTTAATTGATTCTATACTATACTGAGGATGCATCTAATGCTACCCATATCAATATTTATGAATAATCATGGTTTTTCTGTTCTTGAGAAAAACAAAATTTCCCTATATATTCCTGAGTAAAACTTTGATCCCAAATTGTGACCCCATCCTATCCTCCTTGGGGTCATACCAGGTAATTTGAACAAATTCGAATCTTCACTTCCTGAGGATGCTTCCATATCAAAATGACTAATGCCTAGGTCACATTTCCCGGCCGGTAACCGTAGACCGGTGGTAATCGTTGATAATCCGTGGTGTTAACGATGCCCTAACATCGGTCCACATCGGCTTAGTAGTCCTTACAGAATCAGTCACATTATCCAGCGATGGGTATTTGATGGGCAACCTTTTATGAGAAAAATGGCGTGGTTGCCGGCCGGACTTACAAAGGTTCAGCGAAGCATTGCTAATCATAAAACGATGTTCCAGGATAATCGCCCAATGTATATTACATCGCTCATACATTGGTGAACATAGAATTAACAGACAAACAGACAGACGGAAGGTTACACCAACCACTATCTTTCCACAAATTAAAAAAAAAATACTGACAACGTTTGAATCAAAATATAATTATTAATTTTAATCAATTATACTATCAACAAGATGTGTTTGTGGCACACTGATGCCCCCGGATGGCAATTCTGCAGGCCTAAGATCAATCTCAAAGTTCAAGTGCAGAAATCAAGATTTCAAAAAAGTTAAAAATGTCTTTTCAAGAAATACTTATGTGATATGTAAAAGTCCTAGAAAGTATGATCAAGGTTTAAGTTTTCCAAATTTGAAGTAGGTCACATTTTAAGGCCAAGGTCAGGGGATCAAACAAAAATATCGCTAAAGGAATAGTCGTCACAAAGATGCGTGGGCGAAACACGTAGGCCAAACAAATTTGATTGATTCTATACTATACTGAGGATGCATATAATGCTATCCATATCAATATTTATGAATAATCATGGTTTTTCTGTTCTTGAGAAAAAAAAATTTTCCCTATATATTCCTGAGTAAAACTTTGATCCCAAATTGTGACCCCATCCTATCCTCCTTGGGGTCATACCAGGTAATTTGAACAAATTCGAATCTTCACTACCTGAGGATGCTTCCATATCAAAATGACTAATCAGGGCTTTGTTGTTCTCAAAAAGAAGTGTTTTAAAGAATTTCTTATGCATTTCTATATTACACTTTGAACACCTTTTGTTGCCCCATCCTACCTCAGGGGGTCATGATTTGAAGAAACTTGAATTTATACTACCTGAGAAATCTACCTATATCCAATCATGGCTTTGCTGTTCTTCAGAAAAAAAAAATTTAACGCTTTTTTCCTATATATAAATACATGTATATATGTCCCGGTGTAGAAGTTCAAAGCCAAGGTTAACGACTTTCAATTTAAGTTAAAACTCCGAGTTCAAACAGAGTATTCTGTCATGAGTTCATTATACTGATTGATTGTATGTTGTTTAACATCGCTCTCGAGATGTTTTTCCACGCATATCAAGACGCCACCACTTGCCGGTGTAGAGCTACAAATTTTGCTCTGTATTCGACACTCTGGGCCATTGAGCAGTGGGGGATCTTTTTCGTGCCAGCGCTTACTGCGACACGACCTCGGTTTATACGGGTCATATTATAGGTAAAGAGACTTGAGGCATGTGTAAAGAATAACATGGGATACTTTTAAGAATTATATATATATATAAACGAATACTTTTTTTGTTTAGTGACCTTTTCAATGACTTGAACAACCCTCGTTGTTTGTTTCATAATGAATATTTTCTTTCAGTATCATCCAATTCAGTCGACAAAGGTTTAATGATAAGCAATAGTTCATTCAATGCATGTTTTTATTTAATTATAAAAAGTAAGAATTTTGAAATATCATAAATGGTTAAAAATACAAAGTACATCTAAAAATATTAATAATAACCATAATTAATTCAAATTTCATAGTAAAAGAATTGAGGCAAAAATCATGGTCGAAAAATCACTCAAACAAAGATGACCGTAGAGTTGACATGATGTTGACAATTATAAGCTTGAGAAAGAACAGTCCAGCTCACTCAGCGAAAGTGAGTTTTTGTTTCTGTTTGTTTCAGTCATTGTGTAGCCTCAGTACTTGCTTTTGTATATGGAATGTATTGTCCAACTTCACTATGTTGTCCTAAATGATGTTGAGGGAATATTATATGGGATTACAAGGCTTTAGAAGTATTGTATGTTATAACAGAACACCCTCTGGCAGTGGTTTCAACACACTTCACTTTTCAGCTGAGCAGTTCTGTCGAGCAACTTTGGCTAAATCTTCGGCCGTGTGACATCCTTTAAATCATGAGACACATGATTCACTGCTATGTGTTTGGAATTAAAAAAGATAATTCTGCATGCTTGAGATCGATGGCGTTGTCTCTAACGTTTCTTTTACTGTAATCCTCTATTTAAAAATAAGGATAGTAGTCGATTCTCTTGGGAGTGTAATATAAGAAATAAATGCCAAATGGTTGTCCATAAATTGCTCAGAGGTAGGTACTAAGATGTAGAGAAAATGGTTCCAGAAATAGATCTTCGTAAAGAGTTTACAAGAGGAACCCACGGCGGAAGCCGCAGTAGGTGTCAGAAGATGGAGGGGCCTGAGGGGTGACTGCAGTGGTGCTGGTGGCTCCTGGGGTGGATTGTGGAACTGCATCTACATCTGTACTTGGTGACATGTCCACAGATTCCTTGCTAATTTTCATTTCTATAAGAAAAAATACGTTTTTGAATGTTCTGGAGTCTTGCAAATACATAAGTTATTGAAACAATTGAAAAATAGACCTGGACATATACAGCTATACATTTTAGGGGCATTTTTTTTTCGAAAGTAAATAATTATAAAGAGTAAGCATAAATGTAATGAAGTACAAGTATAAAAGAGTTTACTATCTAAACTTGTTTAAAGAAATGAAGTTAAAGAAAAACATCTATTTCACAAAGAGAAATATGTTTTCAAGACACTGCGCTCTATCCGCTATCTAAACGGAGTTGTAAAAATGATACCTCGAATTTTCGACGCCACCCATTTGTAGGTCCACTGGGCAGAGAGAAAAACTAAGTGCATTGTAACAATCATTTTATTTTTCACTTTAGATCGTAAACACTGCTCTTTGCCACAACTGTAGCACGTGATCTCTCATTGTGACGTCATAATGTAATGACGCAACGACTCAATTCTTTTTCTTTTTTCTGGTTATTCCAAAGTTAATAAATTAATATTTTAATTATTTCATAAATCATCAAAAGTGAATTATTTAATTAAAACTTGATTTAAGGGATATAAAAGAAATAAGTTTTGATTACTGATTTAAAAAATGTGCAAAATACTTTCCGTTTATGTCCGATTTCATTCTTTAAATTTTGAATGTTCTAGTACGTCGAATAACCACCATATTTGGTACCTTATAAATGAATTTTACGAAAATTCAAATCATGGAAGCATTTTAATTAAAGATGGTTTCAAATTAAAGAACACCAAAAGGGTTTCAAAAGTTTGACCATTGTCCAGAGGCGCGTTACTCAATTTGTTTGCACACACCGTTGCAGTTATAAGACTATATCTTTCAAAAATAATGATTCATTGCTTAAATATCATGTTTGCTCGTAATTTACGACTGCAGTTAAACTATTTTGTAGGTACACTAAATATGTAAGTGTGGATCGAATTTCCAAGTGGAAAGCAGTTGTAATTAGAACAAAGGTATATTTTCTTTTGAAAGGAATTTCTTGTTATTTTTACAAAACAAGTTTCTTAGTATTGTGTCTTAGAAGCGTATGTCAATTTAAAGAAACAGAACACGCAGTTATTGTCCGCTGTTTGGGTAATCACAGCATGAATGGTCCATTCCAGTGACAATAGAAATCATATGTCATCCAGATATGTACTCGGATAAACACAGATTTCCGCCATAAATCGGAGAGTTATCACTGCTCGGCTATCACAGGAATTAAAAGACCGTGTCTGAGAAATTATATATGGTCTTTCCCAGGATAATGCAATTCCGATTGTCTTTGCTTGTGTCATTTGAGACCGGTTCCCTGGTATCAGTGGTTGGTTGAGCTTCCGGTCTGAGGTAAATCTCTCTCCTTCCATTACTTTCGTCTCTTATCTTCAGGACACGTGATTGATCAGCTCTGCTTACCAAAGATCGGATTTGACAAAAATGACAGAAAAACCGTTTTCCTCATTGTCTTTCAGGTTTATGACATTTCAATTGAAAGCTGAAAGTTCTTTTCGCAGTAACGTTATACACGTTCAAAAGTAGCGTAATGACCGACGGTCGATAAAATGGACATACAAAAACTGACACCGGAAGCTGGCAAGATTTGCGCAAACGCAGCCACCCGTCAAAAACAAATGTAACGCCTGTAGTTCTAGTGAGAATAATTAACTGCATTGTGAACAAGATCACTCGTTCAATAAACAATGAACGATCTTTTCTGTTTCAAGAATTAGGTAATTTCCAAACATTTTTTGGATTTCAATGCGTTCTGCTATAATGAGGCGATAGAACTGATTTACATCGTGTCCAAATTTTCCGCATCATCCATTGCTTTGTTGGTTTCTTGGTTTTGGGATGAGAAAATCATTGCCTTCGACGTAACTTTAAATCATTTAAATCTTTATCACGAAATGCGGTCATTATCTGCTTCAGAGCAGTAATTATCCCCCGCGACACACTTCTGAATCCAGATTTTCTCCACTAGAGATCGATATACATTATTATAATGTAGATATTTATGATTTTTACTTCCTTTTGAGCAGACTGTTATTGTTTACATAAAGGCTATTGTTGGTTTAAAAAATTAATTATTAAAATTTCACTTATTTTATATGAATAATATAATATTTTTAATCCAATGAGTTGTCTATCTGTTTCTATTCTCAGTCGTTCTTCAAAACATTGCTTATGCAATAAATTGATAATAAAAAATGTGTAAGAGGATACTACTGTCATAAAAATAATTCTTTTCGTGGAATTTGTTTAGATTGTAATTTCGGGAAAAAAAAAGTATTAAGAAATTAGGATTTTCCACAATTTTTTAGTGACAAGTACGCCATTATAACGGAGATGTCAGAATTAAGTGCCGCGTCAACCTTGGAAGATGCTTTGGTTGATAACAATAGGCCGGAGAAGACTTTATTATATACGTCCATGTATTGCTAAATCTTTACGGATATCAACTGAGATGCGTAATCTCGCGGTAATCTCGGCGATAATCGTTTGTTATCGTTCTTTGATATCTCCTGTCACTCTCTATTCATTATGTGGGGCATGGAAACCTCATCGGGATCGGGTAGCGTGATACGTCACAGATAACGGCTGATAACTCTATCTGTGTGTTTATCTGTAGAGTCACAAAAACTACAAACAATGCTTCACACTTCTATGTTGATGTGCTATCAAGTTCATCACTGTCTTTGGCAAGAATTAAACATGAAAATTAATCGCCGATTCACTAACCACCGCCTCGTCTTCTTTTGATTGACAGCAGACGACACATTCCTCCCGACAACCACCGATTATGACGTCATCCATTCCAAAAAATCAACCATTGTTGACAAAAATTATTTCATTATCATTCTTTGAATTGCATTTATTCGAGTGAAGGTGACACTCTGGGAAACAGTAGGACAAAATAGAGAAAGGGGGAATATCGCTTATCGATCTCAGCCAAGTTGTAGCAATGAAGTCCAATCAACTTCTATCATAGGGATATAGGACTTGTAATAAAGAACATTAATCCTTCTGAAAGATGATTTATTACCCGCCTTATCTAGATAAGAATAAAGGTGTATCTCTGTTTTCAGATTTATCAGTAATTTGTATACCTAAATTACAGGTGATCAGCAGCTTAAGACTTTAATAGAGAAAGTAATCCCTCATTGTTAAACTGTCTATGAAGTGTCTTCGTTTTCACTAGCGAACCCTTGACATTTGATGAGTTGGAATGCCTATTTGTTAAGATAAATAGTGATTTTAAAAAGATAAATAGTGATTTTAAAAAGATAAATTAGTGATTTTAAAAACGGTCGTTTTCGATTAGTCTCTATGTTAGAAAATCCTCATTTTCAAGGATTTTTCTGTAAAAGATAAGATATTTTTTTAATCAGATTTCAAGATATAAAGTCATAATGATTTTGTTTTTGCGTCTTCCCTTTAACTGTTAAGTGCGCCAGCTAAACCTTTGTACTTTTAATGCTGACAGTGCATGTGTTGTGTTAAAACGACGGAGACTGATATGTACACCACAATAATGTCGTTCAGTAATTTTAACCAAATTTGTACATCCATACACCAAAGTGCGTAATATTTTTACGACAGGATATGGTCAGTTCTTTTAGGTAGCTAACATCTTTTCCATCGAAATTTATATCATGCATGCAGCAGGATTTTCAGCAAAGTGATTCGAATTCTTTTTGTGTCCCCGTAATGTGTCCTCTACCTGTCTGTCTGTTTGTCCGCGAAAACTTCAAAATTTCCATAAGGCTGGCTGAAATTAAATTTACGTTTAACGTTACCTATAAACTTCAAAATCTACGAGGGAGGGCGGAAAAAATAAAACAAACAAAATCTTCAAACAAATGAATATTTACTCCTCTTCATGTACAAAAATACTTTCAATATTTGTATATATGTAATCATGTAGGCTTATTGTTTAATAATAATTTTCAATACACCTGTCATTTTAAATGATGGAATAGACTCACAGAGGGTTCAAATATTGTCTGTTTCTATGGAATGTATGGTGTTTTTTTGTGCTAAAAGGGAAAGCAAACTGGGACTATAAGAAACTCAAAAAATGTAGACTTGTTTGTTTTTTCAAAGTGCCAGTTTCTTCGAAACCTACGAGCACGGTTGACGAGAAACGTAGAAATAACTTTTACAGCCTTATTTTTGATTGGTTGGATCTATGGCTTTCATATTTCACATGTGCATTCCTTGTCTTTAGGGTACCAACATATTTTACCTCTTGACTTTGACCTCTGAGTTTGACCTAATTTTGCAAGAATTTACCTAAATTTATCTTTTGTCATATCTCTTTAAGAGTTCGAGCTAGGACTTTCAAACTTCACATGTGTTTTCTCATCGATTAAATATTTTCTTTTACCTTTTGACCTTGACCTTTTAGTTTGACCCATTTTTAAAATAATTTATCCTAGCACATAATTTGTGATTCATTAACTAAGTTAGTAGTATGGTCTTCATATTTCACAGGTGTATTCCATGTGACAGGACCTTCCTTTTTATACCAACTACATGTACATGTATTTTGTCCATGACCTTTGAGTTTGACCTACGGTAATTTTGGAAATCTGTTACGTTGGTCATACCTTTTAAGAATTTGGTGCTAGTGTGTTTTAGTATTTCACATTTATGTATTTCTTATGACAAAGCCTTCCCCTGGCTTTCTTTAATTTGACCCTTTGACCTTTACCTTGAAGTTTGACCTCAATATTTGGTCATAGCTGGTTAGTGCCTGGGCTTTCATATTTCAAGGTATATCCATTAATTGAGACAAACACTTTCTTTGGGTAACACATTTTTCATCTCTTGACCTTGAAGTTTGACTTTCGCCAAAAGCTGTCAAACAAGATGCATCAGTGTTTCATATCTTGTATTTTGTAATTACTGTATCTCCTTTGCTTTTAGACCACAATAATGTCGGCTATTATTAATATCATTTTATATAATTAAATCAAGAGGATCGAATAAATAAGTGATAATTTAAATTCTATCCCAAACTTTTCATGGAACAAATATATTATGTAAAGAAAGAATTTAAGAAATACCTGATAGAGGATGCCAACGTATCGCAAGCTGCTAAGCGATGTGATACGTTGCACGTACCCGTATCACGGTATAGCCATGCGATACACCATCGTGCATCTGGCAACAACTGAATAAACCGAAATCTTTACATATATTTGCGCTGCTTACTTCTACATTAAAAGAAAATATAAACTAAGTAAGTAAAACAAAGTTTATTTTGAGGAATTTACATTCCTGAGTACTTGCGATCAAGACTATCTATGTATCACTGCATGTATCATTACACTTCTAAAATAGACGATACTTCCGTTTTTGAAATGAATAAATTTTTTGAGCACAGATTAAGAAACAAACTTGTTCGCCCTAAAAACTTATCAATGTGTGTATCTAAAATGCATTAAAAAATATCTAACATGTTATGATAGATTTTCATGAGGTTGTCGTATGAAGTGCCATGTTGTACGCAATGGTTATGGATGTCCAATAACGATTCAACTGTGATCGTTCTTAGCCGACCACAAAAAGACATTTCTGAAACTAAGACACCAATTGCTGTGTTTAACTAACTGAGTTGCACCATTTCATGGAGTTTTATATAATGATGTGATTTGAAATAAGAGTTTTGGGCTAGTTCCAGACAGACAGACAGAAAGCTAGACAAACAGTGGAAAGGGATTTCCTTGTGTCTGCCATTCTAAGCAAGCAACACAGAACAAGGCTTGTCTGTAAGAAGTAAATCTGCAGGAATGCAAGAACATGGCAGCCACAGACCAGTTACCAAAGATGTCAAAATCTGACGCTGTATGATGGAGAAAGATCTTTACAGCTCTCTTTACTGTGGGCAACATAAGATGTTTAAGATAATCTTGTCAGCCCTTGTTTAACTGTTTTCCTGTAAGGTCTAGGGATGTCCTGACTGACAAAGTGGTAACCACAAGATGGCCTGGTGTCTCATCTGAAACTTATCTGTACTCTGCTGCTGAAGAATGCCTGGTGGAGAGGCCGGATTAATTAGGACTTAAAACAATAGGAGAGATCGTCTGCTTACCGAGAACTGACAGATGACCAAGTCAGGATGGACCCGCTCTTCAGCTCTGAGTGCTATCACTTCTACTATAGATCTAATTAAGACAAATGAACCCGATCTCTCTGTCAACGAACCCCCGACATCCGAGTCTGAGATGACGATGTGGGTAATTAGCCATTGTCACATGCTGCAGTTATTGCATCGTTAATAAGAGGTGTGGAAAGACGCAAGAAAAAATGTCAGACTCTCAGTTATTATAAAAACATTACGTAACCGAACAATGTATTGTTTATCCTTGTTTGACCTTAGGAAGAGAGTGAATGAGAGAGGTCTATAGATGCCGATATACTCATACAGTACTTCTAGCATAACACAGGGCAATACAGGAAAACATGGAATACCAGACTTTTCATACGGGAGTCACTTCTCGAGAAGTCATTTCCGAAAATACCAAATAAGATTCTTAAGGGCTTGTCAGTTTTGCGAAAGGTCTGTTTAAGAATTCAAATAAAACTTGTAAGGCAATTTATTTTAGATTAAAATGTGCACTTCACTTCTTTATTAATTGACCTTCGATATTGGATCGCCAAACTGGAGAAGGGTCTTTGCATGGGGCGCGTGCGTGGATGCTTTCCTTAATCCACTTGAATGCGATTTTTGTCGCGTAGCA
Source organism: Saccostrea cuccullata (assembly GCF_032062105.1). Classification (NCBI taxonomy): domain Eukaryota; kingdom Metazoa; phylum Mollusca; class Bivalvia; order Ostreida; family Ostreidae; genus Saccostrea; species Saccostrea cuccullata. The sequence continues at coordinate 115,195 of NW_026926229.1, read as the reverse complement.
AGACTAGAGTTACATCAACCACTTGACAATGTTGGGGGTGTTCACAATTCTATATATCCTAATTTAATAAACAATGCAAAGTGTTCCCGTTTTTGCGAATTAATTAATATAGTTACTTGTGCCAAAAATCACGTGTCCTCTTATGGCATTATCTGATTCAAGGTTAAGTTAAAGAGGCGGGATGACCCTGTAATTTTGTAAATGTGACTAAGCAAACTGAGTACCCACACATAAGACGTTTTTGTAACATCCTGATGTAGATACAATGTGTACGTTTGGCTCAAGATATACTTCGGCATGACCAAAGAGAGATAACTCTCGCTAAGTTTTACTATTTCATTACCATGCATTATAACAAATGCCCCATGGTATGTCTATGAAGACACACTTTTAGTTTCATAGAATAATTTTAAGCAGTGGCGTAGCATCGTTTTTGAAAGTAGGGGGGCCAGACAGAGAAAAAAATTTTTTTACTTACCTGAAGAAGATGACAAGCAAAAAAAAAAAAGAAAAAAGAAAAAAAAAAAAAGGTAAAAGTTGCCCAAAGTCCTATTTCGTGTGTGTGTGTGTGTGGGGGGGGGGGGGGGGGGGGGATGCTAAACTTTTTCTCAGTGTCAACTACTTTTAGTACCAATTCTTCTACTACATTTTCGGTACATTTCTAAAAGTGGTGGGGCCAACCAGCCTTTCAATTAACATTTCCTATAGTGTAAGTAAGGTTAGAAAAAAAATAGGGGGGGGGGATTTCTTCAGGCACCCCACATAAATAGCCCCTGTTAAGTTGTATAATTTGTGTTGCCTGTGTCATTTTACGTGAAAAAACGCATTTATTCACTTGAAAGTTGTACATGAAGCGCAATTTGAAGCCATTTTTTGGCAAAAATAATTGACTTTTTTATGCTACATAATTCTGATACTGAAAGTTCCTAAATAATAGTTACTTGGCTACTTCATAAAATTATTTACGTAATAAATATCAGGCAGTAAGTACAATAGAGTAGATGAAGATACTTGAGAAGGAGTTATTGCCCTTAACACAAGATTTGAAAGATGAAATAAATTATTTTAAAAGAAAGTATTTCATTTTTATTGTTTTTCCAGACAATAATGTTCACCCCCGGGGAGCCCCCCCCCCCCACTTTTTTGTAAAGATAGACATAATATGGGTTTTGAACATTGGAACGTAGGTTTAACCCTTCGATCCCTGTCCCTACTTTCAACACGCGTGCACCGTGCAGGTTGCAGTGTATTTAATTTTAAAAATCCATATCATTGAATTAAAATTTTATATCATTTTTCCTTGATATTGCGAAAATTCAAAGGGAACAGGTTCGGTCGACCATTCCCACCGTGTATATCCCAACATGCGGGGTGTATACTATGTTGTGCGCGGGGTGTATGCTTCCGAAGCGATATCCAATCAATGTTGAAATCTTTGTCCATTTTCTCAACTTACGGATATTTTTCGCCAGAAAGCAAATGCCTACGGAAGGAAGCATTGTCTAAGGAGTATTGGATACCTGTGAATCCACTGGACACCTTCTAGTTTTTTCAAACACCTCAACACAATTCCGGGGATCGGAGCAAGATTGGGGCTACACTGTGTTTATGATCAAATATCAGAACAAAGCTTTGCTTTATCGTCACTTTTATATTATTGTTAAATACATTTTTACAATAAAAACGTTTGTACAAATTGTCTGTAAATAAAACAGTTCGTATAAAAAGAAATTGAAGAAAAATCAATGTTGTGTCAGGGGTGTATGCAACATGTTGTACGCGGGGTGTATACCCCTCTTCTTACTCCATAGAATCATTGTCTTAAATGTCATTAAAAAAGTTGTTAACAATTGACTTTTCTACTATTTTTTTTTTTTAATTATTCATCAGTTTTGTAATAGCACAACTTCAGGTTCATGAATTCGATTTACTGGAAATAAAATTGAAACACGTTCATCGTACTTTTGGCTTTGCATGCACATGGAAGTAAATATACAGGATACTTTGTTTAACTGTTAATGTGATGACCAACAATTCATCCCTTCTTTCGATTTAAAGGCACCTAATTCAGATCCTTTCTTATGCTTCACACGTGCATAGGTTTGAACATTTAACATTTCCTCATAATTTCTGTTTAACTTTTTCAATACATTTTAAATGAGTTTGAAAATATTTAGCTTTTTGTAATTACATAAACACCAAAAAAAAAAATGTTCTCGTTCATGTAGTATTTAGTTATTGTGTACTCTGCCCCCGCCAGGAGCCCATATATGGCAGTTAGCTCTTTGTTTTATTTTGAGGCATTGTATTTTACTCAATCGGCAATCCTCGAGCTGACTCCGCTACGCTCCATTCAATCGGCATTTTTCGGCTGACTCCGCTACGCTCCATTATGTACGAATCATCCGTGGAACTCCGATTGGTATTTTATCAAAAATACTTTCTAAATATGGGCCCGAGGAGGGTTTGTTTGTGTCTAAGTTCCTTTTTTGGGGGAGGGGGGGGGGTAACTTTACTATGTGTATAATGATATGATAATAAATTAGGGGAGGGTGAACATGATTGATATTAATTACACGTCAACGTAAAATTGTAATTGTACCAAAAACCTTTTTTTTTTCAACTGTGCATGCCCTCGGAAAATTGTCGTCCCTTATTACAGATGTGCATTTTCATAGCCAGCTTTACATGTTTATTGTGATATTTAAAATATGAAATCTTTTCAGATAAGGAAAAATGAGTCGTCATATTGCGAAAAATTGAAAGGAAATTAATATACATGTATCAGACAGACACGTAGTATCACCCCCTTTTTGTTCCAGTCACAACTTTTTACTACAGAAAATGAAAGTCAGGTTGCCCCCCTTTTTTATCATAGTCAAAAATGGTTATGTAGTATGTTTATGTAAAAAAAAAAGGAGAATTGAAACTGAAAAAAAATGTGACCTTCAACCCCAACAAATAGGAGTTTGAGTTTCGATACCCCCCCCCTTTTTTTTTAAATAGCTAGTCAACTTATGTCAAGGTTTTTTTTTTTCAGGTATCCCCCCCCCTTCAAAAAAGATTCTACATCACTGACATAAATGCTTAAGAATATATGTATTGATAACATGAATGTTGCAGAAACAAAAAAAAAACAAAACAAAACAAAAAACGATTTATTCATAATACACCATTCATGTAGAGTTTCTATTATTTTTTACGGGCGAAATATTTAGATTAAAACGAACCAAAGAAAGGACAGTGTCCTCCATGCAGGGATTGTGGAAAACGGGGGGGGGGGGGGGCACCTTTAGGGACCCTTTGGAGAGATTTTATGATTGCGTAGATTTAGATCATTGCCCCATCTACAATGTAGCATTTAGTCAGATAACAATCGCTCCTTGCACATCTAGCGCCTTTTATGTTTGAATATGATAGTTTGATTTTTATTCTTTTTTAAATTTAGTTGATTTGTTTTTTACTTCAGTTAGTTTATGGAAATTACTCTTTGGTTCGGCATTAGTTTTAAGGTCTTTTATCAACACTATCTGTCACTTTTAAACCTGTGTGAATATAATATTTCCATGGCATTGATACTTTGCACTACACAATCCTAAGAAAAATATGGGGTATACACCCCGCGTACAACATGTCGCATACACCCCGGACACAACATTGATTTTTCGTCAATTTCTTTTTATACGAACTGTTTTATTTACAGACAATTTGTACAAACGTTTTTATTGTAAAAATGTATCTAACAATAATATAAAAGTGACGATAAAGCAAAGCTTTGTTCTGATATTTGATCGTAAACACAGTGTAGCCCCAATCTTGCTCCGATCCTCAGAATTGTGTTGAGGTGTTTGAAAAAACTAGAAGGTGTCCAGTGGATTTACAGGTATCCATATACTCCTTAGACAATGCTTCCTTCCGTAGGCATTTGCTTTCTGGCGAAAAATATCCGTAAGTTGAGAAAATGGACAAAGAACGTACATTGACCCCCTTTTTCTCGCTTCGGAAGCATACACCCCGCGCACAACATAGTATACACCCCGCATGTTGGGATATACACGGTGATTCCTCTAGGTAACTGTCTGCCTTTGACTATAAAACTAGAATAAGCAATCTAAATTATCTTTATTTTTTTTCAAAAACATCTGCAGACCAACCTTGCTCATTTTATAGAGTGTGTATTTTTTTTAATGTCAAAAACTGGCATCTTATCCGCTATGTTCTCAACTAAACCAGGGACATATAAGATAGGGTCTCTTATACGTCTATGACTAAACATAGCTGCAGCTATCATTGGGTTTATTTCTTTCAAGAATTCCAAATGGTACAACTTCACGCATTTTACATTTTATCATCAAGCTGCAAATAAAACCACACGGGATAAATACCTGTAACCAACCCACTTTTCATATCCTCGGACTGCTTTCGAATTTTCGCGGGTTGATTTTTTTATTATTAGTTATCGGTCACTTCCGGCAAGAAGTGGGTCACGTGGTACATACACAAACTTACGGCCATATTGGTTTTGTGCTTCGTGTTCAGGCTGGTGAAAAAGTATTTTAACAGATAGGTATTGACACGCTAAGGCCAATGTCGGTCCATTTTGTTCATTAATACACCTTTGGCGACTATCGTACAAACTGATTAAGGTTGCTTTAGAAAAAATATACTAAAAAACGATGTCAAACTGTTGACATCTTGGCACCTTTCTGCAGAAATTTCTTAATCAGGAGTGTATGCACAGTCACCCGAGGTGTGTGGAATTGGACTTGATGATAGACATTAAGAATGTAATAAAATGACTCTGTTTGACTCTTTTACTTCAAACTATCTTAAGTATACTGAATGTTCGAAAAGAACGAAATTGTATGTCAATGTACAAGGTTTGGATCTGCCATGTGATTAGCAGAACTTGAGGCAAAACATTGAAGTCAGTACTAATCTAAAATTCTTGTCTTTTTTCAGATTGTAGTAGAATGGCAGACACACTGAAATTTGGTCCAGAGTGGTAAGGGAAAAGTCAAGTTAACTATATCTATTATTGCTGTCTTCTCTCAAAAGCTGCTTTGCAAGTGTTGCAGCATGTTAGTGATTAAGGGCAATATGCTTTTGGCACCACATGACCTCTAGCATTCATTGTTAAAAATAAAAAGTTGCCACTGAAACCTAAAATTTAATTTTAAAAAATGGACTTTGATATTTAGGAAAAATGCACAACAATGAAATGTTCTTCATTTGCAACAAAACTTGTGTGTGAATCGATGTTAATCTCTCAAACTAGACATATTAGACCAACTTGTCATCTAAAATCTAAATTTCATAAGGCAATGCAGAAAAACAGATAAAACAAAATTGGTTTTCTGCTCTAATGTAACTGAAATTTTTGTTCCTTCAATGGCAAGACCATCTGTAACAAACTATATGGATGCCCCCGACAGACTGACTAAAAATGGCCGACTCAAAACTTTTTTTTCTATTCCAGAACACAATATTTTTTTTTCTTTTTATTCCTCTTATTCAGGTCATCAAATATATTGAAATTTTCTGGAAAAAAGATTTTCCCAATCATGCAAACCCAATATTGATTGAAGAGTTTACACACAGACATTATTTTTAAGATGGCCCAATCTGCAAATTCATATGAAGTCAAATGAATAGTATATTGAAAGAAGGTGAACAATTTTATAGTTTTTAATGCTTTTTATTGTACTTTGTAGGCTTCGTGCCTTGTCAGATGGAAACAATGTGGGGACGCCTCCCCCTTCCCCAGGGTTTGGGAAGTATAAACTGGCAGAGCATCGGTACGGTAGAGAAGAGATGCTGGCCTTGTTTAATCCAGACATAGACCCTCCTGAAGAACTCAAAAAACTAACCCCAGTATATGTTGAGAAAAAACAAGAACCTCTTGCTCTAGTCCCATTATCTGAAGAAGAACAGGTAAAATTGTAATATGAGAAGTAACAAATATTCAATTTCTGTTGTGTTTTTATGGATTTTATACAAAGTTTCTTTGTTTATGTAGAGGATATTATCCCAGTCTGTAAATAGCGTAGCAGTATTAAGAATGTTTGGGCGAGGTGGACCTCCTGGGATACGAGGTGCCAGAGGGGGAGGACCAGATAGGGGGAGGGGCAGAGGTAAGTTATTTACCTGGTTTAATATGTTTATCTTAATATCTGACAAATCAAGTATTAGAAACATATATTTTTTTTAATTATTAAAAATAAAAATGAAAAAGTTTCAAGACTGTGACATTGAAGTTTTTTCCCCCTTTGGTACAGGGAGAGGTAGAGGAGATTACATGCAGAGGGGAATGTCCTATGAGGAGACAGGCGGGGGATTTGGTCGCCCTCCCCCACTCAACAGAAATGATGGATGGGAAGAAGTGTAAGATTTCTGCTTTACTCGTGCTATTTCTTAATTGTCAAGTGTTTCGCTCCTCCCGACTGATGAACTGGAAATGGTCTAACTCAAAACTTTAATTTTAACTCTGAGAAACTTTTTTTTTATTTACTCTGGAATAATATCATACAGTGTTTTCCCTTTACTTTAAAGTAAAAGGTTAGAGATCATTTGTAACAGGCTAGGGGCTGAGGTTTATGAACAGAATCTCTGTGAACCTTATAACAAATTTTTATTTCAAAAAGGCATTTTTAGCTCTACTGGTCAGAAAGGTGCGATAGTAAATTTCCGTCTGTCTGTCCGTCTGTCTGTCTGTCTGTAAACAATTTTTCAAAATGCTACTCCTCCTACAGTTTTGGTCTGATTTCAATATACTTGACACACAAGTAGACTACACTAAAACACATAATTCTGTGTATCAGTTTTTGATTTTGATGAAGGGTGTTGCCGTGGTAACTAAAAATAGAAATTTCTGTTAAATACTCTCAAAATGCCACTCCAAATACAGTTTGATTATTATAATATAATGTGACATGCAAGTAGACTACACTAAGGACATAAAGAGACTTAATCAAGGATCATTATTCTTTTTATTGCTGTGGTAAAGTTTCAATTCCCAACTGCTTAAAAACTTTTCTCCTCATTTGCTGTACGTACAGACCAGTAGAGCTTCAGTCTCGACAGAGACTTCTGGTTGTAAGTTGAAGCGGTCAATTTGGCCGGTAGCTGGTTCTTAGGGAAAACACTGATCATGTATTAACGTAATCTCCCATTTCATGAAATATTTTAAGTTTAACATTCCCTCAACCCACCCCAATTTTTTTTATCATTAGTTGGGTGGAAGCAGGAAAACATTTCTTTTAAAAGATGAACTTGAGAAAATATGTAGTGAAGTACATCCTTGTACTAAGTAATTAATTATTGTAGTGGTGCAAAAAGAAATTACAACACAGCTAGATATGATGATGGATCCAGTGGTCCTCCTAAACGTGAATTTAACCGTTCCTTGAGCAGTGAGAACTGGAGAGACAGGGGAGGTAATGAGGAGGAAGAGGATGAGGGAGACTGGAGGAGAGCGGGAGGATCCAAGTGGAGTAGGTTTTAATTAAAAAATATATTTTAGGCTAATTTATTTTTTTCAAGTCCATAATGCTATTTTCTCCCACCCTTTTAAATTTTTACATAAGGCAAAAAAAAATTAATCAATAGTTTCTCAATATTAACAACGGCTTGATCAGATTGTATTCACTCCATTACTTTTATACAAACATAAAACAACAACATTCTATGCATGACAGCCAGCCGTGCGTGCGCTGGAGGCCTTATTTTATTGACAGTTTCCACTAAACAGTACATCAATATACATATATATAACACAGAACATTGTGTATGAGAAATAAAAACATCAAAATTCCCCAAAACTGCTGCATCTATTATAATATTCTATACTATATTTTTGTGAAAAACATGAAAAAGCATCAAATTAAAAATAATTTTTTAAAAACTGAATGTGTCCGTCATGCCGCTGGATTTTACCTATCAACCCTAAGAAAAAAATCAAAAAAATATATTCATTTATACCCTTATCTATAAGGCTATCTAAATTTAATTCTCTGGTTCTCAGGCCAATTTTCTCCAACACAGATGCGGGAGGGCGGCTTTTTATTTATCTTTTTATTGGTATTAAAGTAGATGAGGGAGGTATTTTTTTAATTTTCGAATTTTCTTTCACATAAAGATAATTTTTTTAATCACAGATATACTTTCCATGTCTGATCAAAATTTCTGCTTTATCCATTGTTTATCAGTGTGTGAACATCGTAGATAAGGTCCTCGAATGTATTTTCAAACAAAGTAGCTAAAATCTCCATGCAAATGGCTACCGGAAGTGATATTTGAATACTAAACTACAAAAAAAATGAGGCGGAATTTTTTTTTCCGGACACATTTTATCAAAAATACGATAAAATTAGCAGTGCGGCTACCTCAAAACGGATGCGCGCGGGCCTGAGAACCAGAATTTCAATTTTATGTAGCCTAAAAAAAGAAAATTAAGCTGTTGCACGCTTAAGTCGGCGGCTAGAAGTGACCAACCTTTAAAAACCAGTTCTCTACTACACCTCAAAATCAATTTCTATTGGTCACTCTCTGACCAATCCACACAACATGCGTATAAACATCTTGTCATTAATACAACATTTTCCCGCTATACTAGCGAAACGCGGGAAAATATCATTATTGACATATTGAAATTGGAAATAACTCAATTTTCTATTTTTCCAAGTTGATAAAGAAAACCGAATTATTCCCCTTTTTATTAATGCTAAGATAGATGTTTTTATTAGAAAAACAATTTATTTCTTCTAAATTTACAGAATTTTATGAACTAACTTTTAAAATAATGTTTGGAATAACATTATTTAAAGTTGAATACATATTATACCTAATTTCAGAGAACAAAAATTAAGAAGTAGTAGTTACTATAATTTTATTGAAGAAATGGCTTAAAACAGGTGTAAAATCTACTTCCAAAAAAAAAGCCTGCCTGCCGCATTGAATTTTGAATTTGTTGGCCTGAGAAACTATTAATTTTTTTTTTGGCCTAAAGAACAGATTTACAATAGTAAAATTATCTGAGTAGATACAAGGGGGAGTTGGAGAGACCCGTCAACAAGAGGGGGGTTTGACCCTGACAGGAGACAAAATGGAATACACAGGGGAGGATTTGATAGGGGAGGGCGAACATATCAGCGGTCACGGACCAGTGAATCCTGGGACGACGATGGTAAGATTTTCATCTGATCTTTTCCATGCTTAATCAAAATGATGTATTGTTGATACAAATTAATATTTGAGAATTGTTTTAGAAATTTTACCCGAGTGGAGCATGCCTGATTCAGATGACGTGGAAGAAGTTGGAACTTTTGATTCAAGTGGAGCATTTGTCTCGACAAAGGTAATAATAACATTATAATGGAATTCTATTTTCTTATCACCTTTGACATTCCATGTAATCAGAATATTCTTTATATATTCCTATATAATTGTTGAAATTATCTGAATCTTTACAAGCATCATGTTTTCATGGCTACAAACAAAATGTGCTGACACTGACCGAGGTGTTTATGTTTGACAACAGACAAGGTCTAAAATCCATGCTAGGCAATTAAGATAACAGAAAGATGGCTCTGAAAAAAAAGAAATACAAACTGACTTATAATGTTAACTATCAGGAAATGTTGGATGGTTTTATGTTTCTCCAAGTACTTGAATACTGAATTTGATATTTGATGCTTAGACCTATCAATTTAGTATCTTTTTACTCATTCACGACACTAAAATATGATGAACACAATGTTCCTTTTCTTCAAGATATTTCTAAAACAAACCTTCATAAACTGCAAGCCTGCAGAAAAATATTAGAGGTCTAGATTTATAGATTGTCTTTAAGTTGTCTTGTTGTTCTGAACAGCCTGAAGATTTAAACAATAAAGACAATCAACAAAAGGAAGCAACTGCTAAATCTCCCCCATCGGACACAAAAGATTCAGGTAAAGTGGAGTCCAAACAGCATTCAAAGGAAGAGCCCTCTAAACCCTCAGACAAAACAGAGGAGAAAGTGCCTCCCAAAAAACAGGACAAGGTGACGGAAAATAAAACTGTGATATCTAACACTAATCCACAACACAACAAAAAAGCTGAAAAACCAAAGAAAGAGGAACTAAAAAAGGAGGACAAATCTGAACAAAAAAATAGTGCTCAAAATTCTGGTGATGATAACAAAAAACAAAGTGCTACGCTTGCTGCGGGTTCTGTACAAAGTGCCAAAACAGATACAAAGAGGGAGGAAAAGGAAAGGGACCAGCAACCAGCACCAAAAAAGAAGGGGGTTACTGTGTCTGAGGTAGAGAGGGAGGCACTGGATAGACTGCAGGACACCGCCGAAAATATGGTTCTATCGGCAATGACTGCTGAGGTAGGCTAGAGTTAGATAAAAATTGAGAGTTCTGTATTGATTTAATTGAGATTTGTGCTATAAATGTTGAAAGCAATGCTTAAGTTATAGAATTAGTTTAATACATGCATATGAGAAATATAAATTCTGGGTGATTGATTTAGCATTGTTAAAAATCAAGTCTTACTGTAATCTGTATTATGTAAAACTTTAAAAACTTTTCTTTTTGTAATATAAGGAAGAAGAAAAAGAGATAAAGAGCAGTCCAGTCCCCCCTACTGTGCCTCAATCCACTCCCAGCATGCCCCAGATCTCCCCCAGTATAGCAGTACCAATGGACCATGAAAACGCACAGAAATGGTTTTACAGGGACCCCCAGGGAGATACACAAGGTGCAAATTATGCATTCAATTCATTGATATTTTTAGATGATTAATTAAACAAATTCAGTTTTGAATACTTCTGACTTATTTTTCAGGTCCATTTACATCCAATGAAATGGCTGAGTGGTTCAGTGCGGGCTACTTCACCATGGATCTCTTTGTCAGAAGGGGCTGTGATGACAAATTTTCTGCTTTAGGTAAAGTTAATACCACACAGGACTGTTGAAATCACTGCTTTGTTGAAAACTTAGGACCACAGCTATAAATATGATTACTATTTGTAGGTGAACTGATTAAACGCTGGGGACGTGTCCCATTTTTACCTGGGCCAGCTGCTCCACCATTATTGGTATGAAGTCTTCGTATAGAATATCAAAGGAAATTGTCTTGGTACATGTATAAAGAATGTTTTATTTAAGAACAGTATCCCGGTGACTTGACACTTGTACATCATTTTACAGAATGCACCCCCTGCAAGTCAGCCCAGTCTAGAACAGTTACACTTACAACAACAACAGGAGCAACTTAAGGCTCTACATGCTCAGTATCTCCTCCAGCAACAAGTCATGCAACAGCAACTGCTAAGGTAAATCTGGTGCATGGATACCATGATCTATTGTGTCTCCCCTAACTCAAATCGAAAGGGAATTATGGAATTGTGTCATCCCTGCAATGCCTGTTTATCTCGCTTTTTAAGTGGGTAGCTGCAAGGTTAAAATCATTGATGGGTCAGTTTCCAGGAATCACATAGGATATCTTAACCCAACTTTCAGATATTGGTGCATTATTGAACAATTTCTCCTTTTATTTTTCTTTTTGAAAATGTATCAGATTGTTGTTGTGTTTCTTGTGCACCTGGGATTAGATTAAAGCACAAAAACTGGATTAGTACTTTTTGACGTTTTGTTATTATAGGTAATAATAATAATGTAATTCCTTGTTTTACAGACAATTCCAGATGCAGCAGATTCAGCAGATCATGCAGCACGTACAGGAGAACAGTCAGTATAAGAACCTGTCCCCCGCCCAACAGAAACAGATCGCCATGCAGCTGATGATGAAACAGACCTCCCCCGTCATGTTACCAATGCAGCCCAAACTATCTCCAAGGTACAACTTTGTAAATTTGTACATTGTGTGTCCATGGAATTTTGATATTTATCTAATAAGCATCATTTTGAAAGTTACTTATTATGTAAGTTTTGTTGATTTTTTTAAATTCAAAGCCTTTAATAAGTATAAGTGAGATGCAATGTGATTTGAAAATCTACCATATCGATGGAAATTTTGGGCATTTTATTTTGTGCATGAGTTTGAAACTTTAAAATGTTTTATTTCACATTAAATTTATATTATATTATAGATCCCCACCCACAGAGGCAGCAGCTGATCATCCACCCACCTCATCTAGTCACCCCTCATTTCACCGCTCCATGTCTCAACCCAGTGATTTACCGGTAGAGGAGGGCTCAATCTGGGGCGGCGTCCAGCCCCCCGTACCCACAGGTAAAATATACTCAGAAGATGCTTATCCAGTATCTGTAAAATCGTAGTGAATTCCAAATCTTCATGGTGAGTTTTTATTTCAGGTGCAAATCCTAATAGTGTGTGGGATGTAAATCCACACTCAAGGTCAACTCCAGATTTAGAGCAAGAAAGAGTGAGAAGGGTATTTATCCAAAACATTACAGTCTAGAAGTTGTAAACATACACAAAGTTTTCAAAAAATAATGTGACTGCACTGCTTTATCTGCAGGAAAAAGAGGAGGAGTTAATGAGAAAGAAACGAGAAGAGGAAGTGAAGCGTGAACAGGAGTACTTAAAGAAGCAGGAAGAACTACTGAAACAACAGCTGGAAATCCAGAGAGAGAAAGAGGAGATGGAGAGAAAGAGAGAAGAGCTGAAGCTACTAGAATTACAGGTAAAGAAATATGGAATCAGGATAAAAACTCTGTGAAATTATCGCCAGTCTCTTTACTGTGAATATTTTTGACAGTTGATTATTTGTATTGCAGAAGATTGAAGAAGCTCGGAGAAAAGAGGAGGAGACAAGGAGGAGACAGGAAGAAGAAGAAAGACTTAAAAAACAAAGAGATGAAGAACTGAGGAAACTGGAGGAGCTCAGGAAGAAAGACGAGGAAATGAGGTCAGATCATAAATATCGATGATTGTTTGATATGAAGAAAAGAGTTATAAATAAATTTATTGGAGTTTAATTCATTTAGAACTGAAGGAGTGATAGGGAAACATGAATTTACTTTTTTTCTTAAATATTGAAAAATATTTTTGTTGTTATGAGATGGATGCCTTTAAATCTAAAATTAAATGGTAAATTAATAAGTATATTGTGATTTTTTTTTACAGACAAAGAGAGATGAAGAGACAAGAAGAACTGAAGCGACAGGAAGAACTGAAGAGACAAGAGGAATTACAAAGACAACAGCAGGAGATGTTCCGACAACAAGAACAGAAGAAACGAGAGCTGGAGGAGCTGGAGAAACAGAAACAACTGGAGTTACAACGACGACAGGAACAACAAAGACAACAACAGGAGGCCCTGAAAAAACTCCAGCAAGAACAACTGGCCAATATCCAGGTAAATAGCTGTTGTCAGTACATAAACAAATATCTTTTTCTTTTACATGTGTTAACATATGATTGGGTCAGAGGGAAAAGTTTTACAGTATTTATGTTTATTTATATTCCAGCTGCCCTCTCATGCACAGTGGGGAAGCCAACCAGCAACACAGTCCCCCCAGAAAACAAAGTCTCTGTTAGAGATACAGAAACAGGAAGAGATTGATCGAAGGGAGAAAGAGGAGGTAAGAAGAAGAAAGTGTCAATTTACTAATTTAAAAAAAAATAAATAAACAGACATAGGAATGTATAGGTACACTTGCTAGATAAAAAAAAAATCACTGTAGAATGATCTCTGAGTTGTTTCCCTTTGAAATAAATGACGGGTTAAGACTTAAATCATTAAATTTCAAAAGATTTTTTCCCCATAAACCCATCTTTACCATAAACCACCAATACATCTATTTAAAGGATCCCCTCTTTTTCATGGGGGAAAAGAGCTCTTCATTATTAGTCAACAAACTGAATTGGAATGACAATGTAGGTCTATGATTAAAGAACATTTATTGGGTATCAAATTTGTACTCTTGTGCATCATGATAAGTCATTTTTGAGGCGCATCGTTTTCAAAGAAAATGCAGCCTCAGAGACGATCACCTGCCAACAACAACAACAGAAATCATGCGGCGGCAAATGACTAACAATATTGATCTCTCTTTAACACGTTATTAAAAATAGTGCTAATGTACATTGACAAGTTGGGCCATATAAAATTTTGTTTGTCTTGATATTGTGATCTGTACCCCCGCGCGCATTTCCTTCATTAAAACTTGTGTCTGCATTTGATGATTTTATTGTATTTTTGATAAACCATAAAAAGTTATATTGCAATTTTCACAATTTGAGGAAAGAAATTCACTACTCATTTTCAGTTTACTTGAGTTTTCAAATATCACTTCCGGTAGCCATTTACAATGAGATTTTGGCCTATTCATTAATATTAAAATACATTCAAAGACATTACCTACGATCATTACAAGCTGTTAAGCAATGGATAAAGCACAAATTTTGAAGAAAGCTGGAAAGTATATCTGTGATTAAAAAAAAAATCTTTATGTTAAAGAAAATGGTTTCAGTCAAATTAAAATGTTCTTAAAAAAAAACATGGTCATGTACTTTTTTGCCAATAAAATGCAAAATAAAATGCCGCCCTCCCGCATCTGTTTTGGACTAAATATTCATAGCATGTTCAGCTCATGGAATTAAATTTAGATAGCCTTGGCGATATCCATTGTGTGTGTCTTAAACAGCTAATAACATAAAATCTCACACATACATGTTGTTTTTACTTTGAATCAACAGAGGTTACAAAAAATGAGAAAATGAACAATTAAAACAAAGAGAGAAAACAACAACAAACATGCCCTGCGCGGAGTAAGATCTATTTGCATAACAACAGCTCGTACTATAAATTACTCGGTTTTGTATCGGGTTCATAATAAACTGTATACCACGCCCGATTGTTTATTTAAGTCCCGTATAATTTACATGAACATTTCATGTATATAACATTTGTTATATATTGTGCAACATTTATATTGGGAAATCAAGTTCAAAACAAAGTAGTTATTTATAAAAGTTCACATAATGAAAAATTTGAAATAATTCAGATATGAAATTATATAAATTTCTTCAATAATCATTACTAGTAATTTCTATATTGACATTCATTATTTCATTTTTAAAAGTAAAAGAATAAAAATAAAAAAGAATTAAAATACAATTAAAATCAATTATGATTTAATTTAAATATCAACGAATTATAACCGATATATCAGATTATCTTTTTTAAAAAAAAAAAAAAATGTTTTTCCTCTCCTTCACATGATCGGTTGGCTAAAACTCAGAGCCATGGCTCAATTTTTTTAACCTCAAAGAAACGTTAGTTATTTTTTAAATTCTTATTCCTGGATTCATTCATTCCCTTAACATTGATGTTGAATTTCTCTAAGAAAAAAAAAAGTTTTATACCCTCAATGCGATGCGCCTCTCAGGCCGTCAGGCCTTTGATTTTGTTCATTGTAGCTTCAAAGAAAATTGGAGAATGAGAGACAACAGATGATGGCCTTACAGCAACAACAACAACAACAGAAATCATGGTCCAGTCAAATGTAAGAATTAATAACTCTCTCTTTATCATGTAAAAATGAATAAATTTAATAAGTGTTCATCAAGTATTGTTTATCTTCAGTTTGCATTTAAAACAATATACCAGGTAATGTAACTGGAGTGTTTGTTTGTCTTGATATTGTGATCTGTACCCTTACAATGTCAGCTGCTGTCATTTCCTTCATTAAAACTTGTGTCTGAGATGCATTTGATGAAAATATTTATCAGCATTTTAGTTTGATGTCAATCACCAACCCATGTAAAAGATATATTCAATTTTCACAATTTGAGGAAAGAAATACACTGTACTCATTTTCAGTTTACTTGATTTTTGACAATAAATCATAGCATGAACCCCCTTGCCCCAATGCAAGTATGATAATTTTCTATTTACATTTATGTTAACCTATTCATTAATATTATAAAATATTATGGGAAAAAAAACAAACTTAAAATCATCTCAAGAACAATTAAGGCCCTGTAGGCACACAATCAAGAAGGGAGCTGTTAGAAGTTCCCTTCTTATTTATAAAAATAAAAACAAAATCTTCATAAGATGGAAATGGTTTCAGTCAAATTATTAGTACCCATGTTCTTAGATTTAATTTGATCAAAACATGGTCATGTTTGGCCTTTTTATGACAGAAGTAAATTGCAAGGGCTTAAGTTGAGGCGCTTGCATTTTGAAGTATGTTACTACATCATATTCATAGCAGTGTTCAGCTCATGGTCTCGTTATCCATAGAGTGGAGTTGCTGGAACATTTGTGTGTGTCTTACATAATGAATGAAAAACTGTGCAATCATGTATACTGTTAATCAGCTATTATTTGCATCTTTTAATTGCAATTCATCAGATTTAAATCATTTTGAAACTAAGGAAACATCTTTATACAAATGCAAAGCAAAGTGTATGCTGCAATTTATATTTTCAAGTTCATTTCTTACACATGAATAAATCTTGAATACTGTTCGTTATCTCCATATGTTTCATTCAAGTACATGTACTGTGAAATCACAAATTTTTGTTAGGTTTAATTTTCTTTGTTTTAGAGGTATGAATAGATCCTCGAATTCATGTCCACCACGAAATGTAAACACATACATAACAACTCAACAATTCTTCATCTGTGAAATCAAATTCATGAACCAAGATTTTTTCCTCAAACTAGGAAAATTTGACCCCATGAAAATATTTGATCTTACAGTACTCCACGAAACTCACATATGTTTCTTACCCATCAATAAAAATTGGTTTACAGTATACAGATGAATTTCTTTTCCAGCTTCATGATAGCATTTTTTGGCAAGTTTTTAAAATTGAATTTGGTGACTTCTATGAAGCAAGTTAAAAGAATACAGCTACAGCTAAATTTTACAAGGCTAGATGCCATTTTATTTGCAGATTTCCTAGCCAGCAACAAAGCATGAAGACATTACTTGAAATTCAGGAAGAACAGAGGAAATTAGAAGAAGAAAAACAACAAAAACAGCAACAAAGCCAGGCCAAGGTTAAGCTATCAAAAATTAATTCCCTGGTTCTCAGGCCATATATCAGTTTCTCCAAAACAGCATTGTCCGGAGGGACGGCATTTTATTTTTCATTTTATTGGCAATAAATTAGATGAGGGAGATATTTTTTTTATTTTAATTTTGTCTCTCTTCTTTAACATAAAGATATTTTCTTTTTTCATTACAGATATACTTTCCATTTCATGATCAAAAAAAATTCTACTGTAACCATTGCTTAACAGCATGTAAACATCGTAGGTAATATCCTCGAATGTATTTTCAAACGAAGTAGCCAAAATTCATTGTAAATGGCTAAAAAAAGTAATATTTGAATAGGTGTTCTAAACTATTCGAAATGTTAATTTTTGAACCCCGTTAATTTTTTTGCAAAAAATCTTCTTGCGCATTACAACTTTTTATTTTATCAAAAATACAATAAAATCGGCAATGCGGCTACCTCAAAACGGATGCGCGCGGGCCTGAGAACCAAGATTTCAATTTTTTATGGCCTTAGTTTGCATACTGTATTTCATGACTTTTACAGAAAGAAGAATCTTTTAATAATGAATATCCATCACAGAATTCAGGATCTGTTCTTATTGACTAAAATAATCTTTTTTCTACAGCAAAACCTAAGCCTGGGTGCAGCGAGTGCCTGGGGAGGGGGTCTCATCTCCTCCTCCCACTGGGCCAGTGAGGGGGCATGGGGGAATGCCGCCCGTCAGTCATCTACTGCTAACAGCAGTGCCAGTAATGGAGCCGGGTCTCTTGGATTCTGGGATGATGCCATTATATCCTCAAAACGAGCTACTAAACCAAGGTAAGTCATTCAAGGTCATCAATACATTGAAGTAGCATTTTGCAATAACTTAACATGTTTATATGTAAAAATGGTGCGGTAATGAAATGTGTAATAAGTGTAGCATGAAGTATATTATGGGTTTACTTAAAAAAGGCTTTTATTTGTACATTTAAAACAATATACCAGTCTGCCTGAAATTTTTAGGCACAAAGACTTCAATCTAGAAGGTTGAATTTTACATCTTGATGATACCATAGTAGCCCATAATGCATTTCAATGTGTATCAAATTTTGAATTGAGAATTTTTTTTCCAGTAATCAGGGAGGAGTGACTACTGAGTTTCCCACCTTAAAGGGACAGCCTCAGCAGAAAGCCCCACCCACAGCACAATCTAACAAAGGAAAGCCCTCAAAACGAGGCAAAGAAGAGGTAGGTGTGACAATGTGTAAAAATCTTAAATGTAGATTTTAAAAAGATGAAAAAAATAAAGAGGGAAATTTAAGCTCATAGCTGTGTAAAGCAAGTACAACTATATGATATTATGCACTTCATATTGTAACACAGAAATGAAAATTTTACAAAGAAAGGCTTTCTATGTAAGGAAATATTAATTTATTAGAAGAAAACAAGATATTTACAGGGACACGGTATGCCCCTTCGCTTTCTTTGAAAACAAATATCATTGTGACAAAGTCCTATTTTTGTATCAAAACGTTTCTCATAAATGTACAAGTTAAATCAGCATCATCTTTAAAATGAATTTGGCTTAAACATAAGCTTGCTTATTCCTTGTTTTTATCAGGAGGCAGTCCAGAGATTATATCAAGGCATGCAACAGATAAAAATTTCTCTCAGTGGTGTGACAATCTTGAAGGTGTTCTCAAAATTCAGTACATGTATATTTACTTATTTATTTTTCTACATTGTGGATAATAGACATTTGATGAAAAGACGATTAAGTTTTTACTAGGAGTGGCGAGGGGGTTAATAATGTAAAGACATAGTGGCTAATTTTTTTGTTGAACAAGGCACTGAAGGCCCTCAATACATCAGTAGACAGTAAGTACTGATACATTGTAATAATGTTAACAAGGCACTGAAGGCATCAATACATGAGTAGACATTAAGTATTGATATTGCTCTAATTTTGACACAGAGAGAATCAAACATCATGTTTGATTTCTTCCTCATTTATTACAGTGGGATTTTTTTTAAACTTATAAAACTTTGTAGCTTTGAGTCTGTTTGTATTTGCAGTTCCTACTTTTGTGGCATTTTTAAAGGAAGTGGAATCCCCATATGAAGTAAGTTAACAAAATTGTGTTTTATATTTGTTATGCTTTGAAGATACAGGCTTTATCAAACGCAATAGCAGGATAGTGTAGATCTATATTTTGTTTATTGGAAGTTCAGCTGTTCATAGAGACAAAACTGTCGGTACGAAAGACAGAAAAGTAGAAACTAAAGATCTTGGGGGGGTGGGTGGGGGGATATCCGCTTTTTAAAGGATTTGAAATGCAGTTAAAGCAGTTTTTGGGATTGTACATCATGATCATCTGTTTTTGTCATTTATTAAGCAATTTTTTTTAACTTAGATATACCGCTTGGATTGCTACGCATACAGGTGCCCTACGGAAGAAATAATAAACCATGTTAACAGTTTACAACTGAATTTGTTTAAAAACCACGATATGCTCAGAGTTAATTTTGCAAACATACCAATTTCAAAATGTTATAACTTTGTTTTAAATGAAGATATTTTGATTCGTTTTCAGTTTTTGTAATGGTTTTACATGGACCATTAAAAAACACAAAAATCTCAAATTCGATAAATTTTGCCATAAGGTCGATTTCTATCCGACGAGGCTCATTTGTTATCATTGAAGCATAATGTATAAAAAAAAAAAGAAACTTGTATATTATTCTTTGAGACATAAGGTAGCTTATCGTAATTGTATTGCCTTGATGCGACCTAAAGATATAGTGAAGTTATTGAATGTAAGACTCTCTGTGTTGAATCAAGTGTGCCCCAAAATATTGCATACTATAAGTGTAACTTATTTATAAAGAATATGTGTTTAGACACTGTACAATATGTTTTTTCAGGTCCATGACTATGTCCGAGTGTATGTTGGGGAGTCCAAAGGTGCACAAGATTTTGCCAAACAGTTTCTGGAGAAACGAAGCCAAAGTCGAAACAGAGCTAGACAACCAGTTGAGGTATATTTCAAGTTTTTTAACTGTAGAATTTTGTAATTTAAAAATAAATATCTTCACTTAAAATTTGGTATATTTAAATTGTATATTCTCATCTTAAATTGATAAAAAATTCTACTATGTTAAAAATCTTACATTTCTGCAACCATCCTTATTGACCTATACAATTTTTTGTCACTTTAAATTCAATCATTGTAAAATTTCGAATGAAAAAATAAAAACTATGTTGTAAAACTCCTTCATATTACTCATATACACATCACTTAAGTTGTTATTTCAGGATATTTGATAAAAAAAAATTTTGTATCATCTGTCCTTAAAAGAAAATTAACTTTCAAAAAAAAAAACCAACCTCAGAAAAAGACAAAATTTATTTATCGAAGTCTTGTACATACATTGAACATTGCAAGTATTTGCTATGCACTTCCCAGGCCTTTTGCTTATGTTAAGTGTTTTATTCAAGTGTATTTATTTCCTGTTTGTAGGACAGTATTTGGGGTCCAGCCCCAGCCAGAGATTTTCGTCAGTCCGGCGGGAATCAGAACAACGACTCCGATACACAGAAAGCCAAGGGAAAGAAGAAGAAGAAGATGCAGAAAATTGACAGCAGTATTCTGGGATTTACGTGTGCCGCCGACCCAGATCGCATCAACGTCGGGGAAATCGATGCTGACGGCACACCAAAATGAGATGGATTTTATCAGGAAAACAGAGGAAAATTTTATAACAGAAATTGTGAATAATGATTTGGTGACAACAATTTCTTTATTATGTGTGAGAACCTGGTGGTAGTTTTACTATTGGCTTTCTATACCCTGTATGTACGGACGTACGGGAAGTGATCGGGGCCCAGAAGTGAGCAGTCAGCCCCGGACACGATGACCCAGCCACTGGTTACAGCTCTCACAGAAATATATTGTTTTAGCATATCACAACTGACAAACTGTCTCCTGTTCTACCAGCCTAGGTTTTAAAATCTTTCTGTCTTAATATGCCAAAACATGACTTTTTAGATTTTTTTTTCTTATGCTTTTGAAAACTGTACTTTTTTTAAAAATAATTGAGGCCCAATTTCAAAGAAGCTTTTCACTACAAGTAAGCATTAAGCCAGAATTAATTTGCTAAACCCTGTGTGAGCTCCAATATAGCAAGCTTTTATGTTTATAGAGAATTTATAGATATATAAACTAAGCTACTGGGTTAGTGAGCTCTTGTCAGGGCTGTGCAATAATTTGATACACAAAATCATGTACTGATATTTTAATGAAAAACAATTTTACTTAGACCAGGAATGTCAGTTGATTTTCATTTAAATAATTCTAAACCTTTCAAATCTGATTGATTTAAACTGTAATTGAAATATTTCTCTGCTAATCTGTGATATAAAAAGAGACTGAATCTGAATTTCATGTTTATACCACTTTTCAAAATCCTAAAATACTCGTTTAAAGTATGTGAGATATTTTGTTACTATTTTGAAAATGAAAAATTTTAAAAATGGATTTTTTTCCTGTTAAGCAGTTGGTGTTAACATTCTGATGAATAACGGGCTTACTCCGGGTTGGAGAGAGTAATTGCCCTTTGTTA
This sequence comes from Saccostrea cuccullata, assembly GCF_032062105.1. Lineage (NCBI taxonomy): Eukaryota > Metazoa > Mollusca > Bivalvia > Ostreida > Ostreidae > Saccostrea > Saccostrea cuccullata. Next base: position 93,595 of record NW_026926229.1, on the reverse strand, counting down.
CATGTGTTGATGATAATATCATCTGTTCTAGATCTTTGTCAGGGCCTAAGGCCAGGGTAATGTCAGTCCAGAACAGATGGTAAAAAGTTCAATAAAAAATTAAAACAATAGGTTTCATTTTATTTGTTAATCAGTCTGACAGGGTTTGGTGAAACAAGAGGGTCAACACACGATTGACCGTTTACTTTGCTAGGGATGTGATGTTTACGGAATCTAGACCGTTGACCCAGTACAAGGTGTTTAGTTAGTAAACGATGATGCAACTTTATCTACCGATTATCACGTGCATCAGGCCCCGGGCACGGATCCAACCCTTCTGTTCATGGGAAATGTTATTTATAAGAGGCCTTTATTAAAACTTGAGAGAAATGCTTCGCGTGGTTTACTGAAAATAGAAACGGTATTAAAGGTGTCTATTTATTAGGACACACTCGTGTCTATTTATTAGGACACACTCCAATTAAGACTTGGAAAAGACATTATAAACACCACTTTTGAAATGAGAACTCTGAAGTAGTATGCTGATATTTTGGTTGTCAACTGTCCTCGATTTACATTTAATGTAGAAGTCGCTGAAAAATCAAAGTACTTGAATAGCACTGGATAACTTTGCCGTGCAACAGTCGTCGGTCGCCAAGGCGGCACACCGATACTCCAAGTCCTTACCTCTCTAGATTTTAATGTATTTAATGCGATATCAAAAAAAAATATATATTACTCAGATACTAGTATATCACCCTATATCATGATATCGTCAGCAATTGAAAATGTGAAGTAATAAGTTGGACCTATGTCATTTTCTGTTTAGCGTCCACTGTATAGTTTTACGATTGTACTGGAATAAGTATAAGATACATTTATGTGTAAATTGACTGATTAATTTTTATAGATAATAACTATAATATACAATAAACCAAACAGATATTCTTCAGTCGTTTGTATAGGGTTTTACAAGTGTTTTATGCATGATAGTTTCTTGCATTATGATAGCATAACTTAGTGCCCCCAAAGAGGAAATGACGCAAAAGTACTCTGAAGGCACTAGTATCAGACTTCTGAAGAATTTATCTTACGTCACCGAGTCAATAAAGTAAATTTTTGTCTGTCTGTAGTTTAGATTTTAATCAAACAATTGCCTAATGTTTCTCATTCTTTGTTACGTTTGTTTGTCTAATGACGGCCCGCGGTGAAGATTTCGTCGCGTAGTACGCTCATTACGGCTAACCGACCAAGGAGTAAGCACTTCCAGGCACATTGTCATCCCGCACCAAAAAAAGGACAAGATTTTATTCGCTAGTAAATTATGTGTCCAATCAAACGATAGTCACGATTTGCTGCAAAATCTTGATAGTCATGCCTAAGTAACTTTCAAAAGTTCAAGATCTTGATGTAGCTTCTAGGACAGTTACTTTTGTAAATGTCAGGCAGAATAATGAAGTAAATACACTACTATCTATGAAACAAGCACCAGTAGCAAACTTTTGTGGAAATGATTGAGACAAAAGGAATAGTTTTTAAGTTTGTGGTATTTTTTCAGACTTTCGGGAGTATTTTAACACTTGTTGTGGAATTAGCTGATTTTGGTGCTGTTTTGTTAGATCCGCCGGGGCGTGGTTCTCTCTGGAGACACAATATATCGGGGGCACCTGTCAACCCCCGAGACCATCAACTCAACTGTGGAGGGGCTCAGGTAAAAATAGATATACAGAACTTAAACGCATCTTTTTGATTACTATCTTTAATTTTAATTTTTCAATATAAAGTACATGTACTTGTATCTGGACTTTTAATAAAGTACAGGGAACATTCTCTTTCGACATTATTTTTCTTCTTTTTAAAATGTAAAAAACGACTTTACTTTGAAAGTTTAGTTGTATAAAAAGTTCTGACTGTGCAAAATTAATTCAAATTCTCATAGTTTGAAACAAAGAACTAATTTATACGGTTTCCATATCACATTTATACTTAACTTATAAAGTATATATGTTGTAATTATAACTTATAACCTTAAAGAAAAGGATAATTCAGCGACCGTTGCTTTTTGTTGAATCATCAGTGTAATTTATCCAGGTGTAGGTTCTATACCCTGTGACCGCGCTATGGTCAGCCCAGAGGAACCCGGGGCGCTTCAGGCGCTAAAATGTGATATTTACGGCGCTTATCGGCTCCCATCTCTTACAAGTGCGATCCTCGACAATCACCGATAATTGGCCTGGTCGCAATTTATTTGTACATTAAATTCCGACACACTGACCCATTTGCCACAACACTTCATTTATTTTCCTTTAATTTTTTGGTGTACAAAATATTTTAAAAATTTTGTTTTTGAGAAATCATAAAAATCATTTTATTTAACTAGACTAGCTGTACGCGTGCAAGGGGAAAATTGCATGTACATGTACCAACAAATTATCTGTGAAATAAAAGAGAAAAATATGGTAACGACTCATTAGCATATAGTTGTTTTAATTTTAAACCTCTTTACATCTTCAAAGAGTGACTGAAGCAGCATTGGCCAACCCCCGTTCATTGTCGCATGTCTCTTGTCCATCTCAAATTTTTCTGACTTTAATTGCATGTCTATACATTTCATTCAAGTGATCAGCTAAATGTAATTTTTACGGACTTTTTCTTGTCAAGTAAAGGTTCATTTACTTTTAAATTATTGCGACAAAACAATAAAAAGATGATTTGGGAAAAAAAGGTACACCGTACAGTGTTTTTTTTTGTATTTATTTATATACCATTTTATAAAAAATTGACGAGAGAAAACTTTGACGAGGTAAAGTCATTCGTCAAAATCGTCAATGTTTCCTCCTCGTCAAACTTTCTACTTTTACAGTATTTTATCTATACACGCAAGATACTGAACACAGTATATTGTAATCATTTTATTATAAACATTCCATGATATGATTCTTTTTTAATTTTAGATCGAACAAGTAGTTCTTATTCTATCGATTACACTTTATTCAATGATTGTACTGAAAATAAACCATGATTATGCTCTCGTCTCTAACCAGTTTTTTGCATTGATAATAAGCCGCTATTTGAAAATAAGCCGGTTTTGAAAATAAGCCCCCACTTTCTTACCAAAAATTAAAATTAAAATAAGCCGCGGCTTATTTTCAAGGTTTTAGGGTATATATTATGGTAAAAGGTAAGAAATAATCAGTCATACAACAGTCATACAATGCATAATTAACAATATCAACAATACCAGTAAGGTTCAAGTTACAGTGAAGCTGTAATAGCTATTGTACGGAAGGCCACTTAGAACCTTTTAAAAATATTTTGAATGCTATATATATAGCATTTTTTCGTTAAGACAATGAAATCTGAAATATTTGTACCTTTATACACTATTATGTTCTCAATGTTCAACAACTGCATGATCATATGATAGTTGTATTTGTTTACAGTACTGCAATACTATTTTTTTTTTTTAAGTTAGGTCAACATAGCTTACGCTGTTTCTATTTGACGAATTAAAAGAATGGACAGCGCGGAATCTTATGAGGTTTAAATTAATGGTACGTTATGTACAAGTGCATACTTTAATGGCCATTTCCTGTCTTTCAGAATCAATGGAGAAATAATAATGGAAAATGTGGGTTATGTGGCGATCCCTGGAATGGACCACGTGATCACGAAATTGGCGGGAAATTTTTCACAAATCACATATCATCTTCATATCCAAGAAATTCTGTGATAAACTTAACAGTTAAAATGCTATCAAACTCTATAGGATGGATGGAGTTTAGAATTCACCCATATACCAAAAATATTGAACAAAATCATTTAGATAGATATTTACTTAAACTTGGAGGTAATCAAACAACAAGATATCGAGTCCGGAAGTCGGGATATCACGTGATACCTGTTTTATTACCGGAATATCTCGAGTGTGAGCGATGTGTACTTCAATGGAAATATCATACAGGTAAGTATTATGAACACTATTTTTTAGGGATGACTGATGGAAATTTTCATATATTAATTTGATAATTTGACAACAAATATATATATTGCGACTAACAGGTACTTTGTGGGGTTGTACTGATGACACCCAGACAGACTGTTGCTATGGCTGCGGACAGGAACAGGAAGAATACTATAACTGCGCAGACATCTCCGTCAAACCGGAGACTGGAATCAACAATCAACAGGACACCAAACTTAAATTTAAAAGGTTTACTTCTATGTGTGATACAATATAATTGGCCCTTTAATTTCCATTCACATAGAGTCCCAGAGTAGTCTCAAAGCAGTCCCACGGCAATCCTAGAGCGGTCCCAAAGGGACTGCTTAGGTGTCAGGTTGGGTCTAGTTTGTAACGTATATCTTTTAACTGGTGATAAAACGCTATAAAATGAAAGTAAATTACAAATTGTACGATTTAAAAAAAAAAATTGAAATAAACAAAGTTGTTATTTTGTGTCAAAGTTTGACAGTGACACCCAGCAGTGATTACCTGAGATGGTGGTGCCTGACTCAGTGTGAAGGGGAGGAGTGTAGAGAACCACCGTGTTCTACCATCTCCCGCCAACGCAGGTCCACGAGTAACTGTCTGGCCGCCGGGGCGTGGAGGGGACAGGCTAACATGGACACGTGGTGTCGGAACAATTGTCAGATAGGCTACTGTCCCGCATCTCACTGTCAGTGTCAAGGTAAGTAATATGTCACATGCTAAGAGGAAAGAGTGAATGTTATCTTATATTTTAATCCTAGTAATTAATTTATCGTGTGTTTGTCATTTTTTTAAGATGTGAGTCCAGTCACTACATCAACTACTAGCACAACCACAACACAATTCACGACGACAACGTCAACTGAAGATCTTTTGACCACGCATGCGCATTCCTCAACCACCACAACTTCGCAGAATGGTAAATGAACGTTGTGAACCGGGAGAGCCCCCCCCCCCCTCCAAGAATTTAGCCAGTAGATCCTTTGAACCATAGAATAACAAAATAATGCTTGCAATGTTTTTACTTTACATATAGAAAATTAGTGCTATTTTTTGTTGTACTCCTTCTTGTGCTTGTCAAAAAAAATCTACTGTTCGGTCCGCTGTATCCACTGGATAGAATTCCTTCCCAGTCCTGCTTTGAGAGATCTACAATATGCTGTTTATCTTTCTATTTTCGGAGATTCTTTTTGACACAGCCACTAATTTCTTATACAAAACACTTCCCATAAGATTTCTTAGTTTCAGGCACTTTTGAATACTTCAAGTCAAGTTCTAATTATCTAATTCTTTTTTTTAAAAAAACCCTTGAATTGTTCCAGCCGTCCTCTGAGTAGGTTTATATTATATATGATAAAACCAGAGACGTCCGATCTTTTGAATCCATCGTACATCAGATATTCCAAGTCGCATCTGAATACACAAAAGTTTCAAGAATACGCAGTTTATAGAATGAAACGATTATTAAAAATCACTTTAATTCAGTAATTAATTTTATTTCTAATTAATGTTATTTTCTTTTGTTCCCCTTAGGAGATGCCCCCGGTATTGTCCGTGTGCTTGTCAGTAGAGGTTGTGAGTACTGTAAGGACAGGAATGATTCTAACTGTGAAGATCTGTACTGTCCTGGATGTAAGCTATACTTTGATACTTAAATTCCATATTCCGAACTTTTGTTTTTCCGAAAGTACATGTACTTACTATTTTTTCGCCACTTAAAAAAAGATCTTGTTTTGTATAAATTAATCAGTATCTATCTTTAGATCTATATGACTTATCCCCAGTGATAGCCCAGTATGTTGTCATGTTGTATTTACTTCCATCTGGAAAATTCAAAATTTATAGCATGACAATTTCTAGACACTTATAGTAGCTGTAGAACCGTGTGTAATTTCTACTTATAATTTTGGATGAATGTCAAGATCGTCTACCATTTTTTTTTAAATGAGCTACACACCTGTACCTATATTTCCAAAAAATAATTAGGAATAAAATAAAATTAATTTAATTTCAACGGCTCATCAAAAATCTTACGTCCCCACCTCTGGTAAGAAATACCAATAAATCAGTTTTAAAAAAATTAAGACGAGGAAATGTCGATAAATATATCGTTTTAAAAAGTAAAAGTTGTGGCAATGAATTTCGTAGAAAAGGGATTTCTATGATAAATTGAATGTTTGCAGATATTAAGCACTGTACTATGTTTTTAAAAAAATACTTATTTGTTACAGACAACGCTGCAAATATTGTAAATAAAGGTAAGTGAATCTTAGATTTACCGTTTACAGTTGAATTTGACGATAACATTTAAAAATAGTTAGTTGTTTGGTTTTGGTTTTGCTTTTTTTTTTTTTTTTTTTTTTTTTTTTTTTTTTTTTTTTTTTTACACCAGAACCAAATTAAATTAAATAAGTTTTACTCATGCAGGAACCTTAACCCAAAAAATAACAGAGCTCTCGGATTATTTTTGTACAACGTGTGACATCGCAGATTCCATCTGTCAGAAACTGTTTTGTAAGTCGAGATTGCAAACAATCGAATTATAGTATGATTGTCAAAATATATAATAAAGTTCGCTCAACTTGTCAAATAAATGACAACTTTCCTTTATTGTTAGGTTCTCGCGAAAAATTAATGGTAAGTCTGGGACTTCACACAAAATGTCGGATCTGTGAGCTGACGGGGAACTGTCTGAATTACCCTGAGTGTGAGTATACTCACAGAGATGTCCAGCGTTACTATAAATATCTACTTAACGAAAAGCTCAAATATAAACTTGTTGCTGTATATACACAGATTGCAAGAAAGCAATTCGAACACTTTCAGAATATATGTACCTTTATCATTAAATAAATTCATAAAAGTTATAAATAGTACTTTGACCATATTTTGACAGGTGATCAGATAAACGGAAAGGGTACTACCACCACCAGTACTGTCACCACCCAACCCACCACCACCGTTAGTAAGTAACCACTGTAACTAATTTCATTGCATGTAAATATTTACTATTTATCACAATCTATCGTAGATGTGTTTATAAGACAAACCATTTGTCGCATTATAATCCTGTTACAAGAGAATTTTAACTTCTTCCAAATAAAAACAAATTCAGTGTTTTGACTTTGTGTAAAATGTTTAAACAGACACAGTACCGATGAAGAGGACATGTGTCGCCATTAACTACTACGCCCAGATTATTGGAATGGACCAATGGTGTGAAGACAACTGCGGAACTACGGCTGACATCAACTGTTACCCAGAGGTCTGCCAGTGTTCAGGTTTGAACCTTTCAAGATATGGACCTTCCATTATGATGAAAAATGCATTTCAGTATATATTTAAAATAGTTAAACTTTTGAAAGTCATTATCATTTTGTGGTACAGATCCTTCTATGCCGTTGGTACAGAAGTTGGACACAGGTGACGTCACAACATGCAAGGCCATAGGTCAAGTCGCCAACATTCCCGGCATGGATAAATGGTGTACAGATAACTGTCCCACCAACTGTCCAGAAACATACTGCTCATGTCAGTTTGAATTCAATGCTTTATATCTTTCCATTTGAAATTCTTCAGATTTTTTTCTTGATCCATTAATATAAAAATTTGCGAAATAAAAATTAGAATGGTTTTAGATTACTTACTACTACATGTACTTCACCTTGTCTATGGTCTTTTATTAGGTTCGGTACAACCTGTTACACAAGCTCCAACCACCACAAAAACGACAACAACGACAACAACAACAACAACAGCTTCTCCTACAATGACGTCATACAGGACAACTACTAAAGCAGACGACCCCACGGAATCAACAGCCACATTTACCACGCCATCACAAACAACACCCTCCTATAGAGGTATTAAAGCAGAGAGGAGATTCCGGAAAAAATCTAAAATATATATAAAAAAATTTTAAATATGAACTTTACAGCAGTAGAATATTTTATACTAGTGTTTACAAAAACCAATTCTCTGAATGACATTTAAAGATTTAACTTTCATTCCATATAAACAATAATTTTTTTTTTAGGAGCGGATTATTACTCCATAAATGCCATGAACGGGATAATGTGTAACATCTGTAGGAGTGACCTTGACCTTTATAGGGGGTGCTCAGATCAATTTTGTTCCAGATTTGACAACAGTAAGTCTGTCTGTGTCCTGTTCAGATTAAGAGCATCAGTGTACGAATAATTGTCTTTTAGAGAATGTTTATTTGAATAACAGCGGTATTTGTGACTATTTTTAATAACAATTTTAATTTACTTGTATCTGAATTAAATGTAATCAGTTTTTTAAAAAGAATATCTATGTTTGTGTGTTACAGGTGTTGGTGATCCGGTGGACAAAGTTGGTAAGCGAACATATGACTTGTTTTATAATTTCTATAGATAATTAACGGTATTGGCTTTGCGCTGAAAATATCTTTGGGTTCAAAATAATTATGCATTCATCCATATATTTGCATTCTTTGACATCATTTCAGACCGAGCGCTGAATTATTCTCCGGAACTTTTCTGCGGCATCCAGAACAAAGATTCAGTATTCTGTAGGTGTATCTATTACAACTATAATATTTTTTGAGCATGCATATTTCACATCATGGAAATGATTATATAAAATATTTTAGATATAAAAATCATCATACTGTCTCATTATTTCTATAATAGGTGAGCCTGCTCCTATCATCCGCCCCTTTATTCTGAGTTCCATGTGTTCCTCTTGTATTTACCTTTCGCCGGATCAAAACTGTAATATGTATTGCAGCAGGTAAGATACCAGAATTAAAACTGTTCACATATTGAACAAAATCCCATCTGTTTTACAATGTTAAAATGGGAAAGTTATTCAGTTATTATTATACCAGGTAGGATTGTTTACCTATTGTGCCAGGTAAAATACCCAAAGTGTTCACGAATTGAACTAGGTAAACTACCCAAAGTGTTCACCTATAGTACCTGCATCTTCGCTAGCCAAGGGTTTCTGAAACGCTACTCTCCTCATAAATCAGGAGGAGAGAAGTGTATCAGAAACCCATGGCTAGCGAAGATGAAGTACCAGGTAAAATGCCCCAAGTGTTCACCAATTGTACAAAGTAAAATACCCAAAGTGTGCACCTTTTCTTACAGATACAAATCCCTTTCTTAACCTGTTGTACAGGGTAAAATGCCAAAATTATTTAACTATGCTAATAGATAAAATACCAAAACTTCTCACCAAATTAACCAGATAAATTCCCTTTGAACACTGGAAACATAGGTATCAACAAATCTTTATGGACAATTCCTGAAAACTGAAATAGAAGGGACAGTTAAAAAGTTGACGATGGTGTGGGGTGCCTCTAACGGGAACTGAAAGGGGGGTTACCAGAGTAACTGGGTAATACTTTCATTATAGGCGGATCGAGGAAGTTGATCAGTTTTTAATAAATTTGATTTTGTACATTTTCAGTTCCTGATGAACGAGATTCAAAGCCGAGGCCAAGCTAAAAGAAATCCAATAATTCAATAGTGCATCATGTTGTACGGGTAATCTCCGTGTGAAATACTATGTTTTAAACAGTATTAATAGTAATTTGTGTGTGTTGATTTTAAGTGTTTTCCAAGGTTTTATTTTTGATAGACTAATCACTGACATATTGTAAATACTAGTTGGTGCTCTTCTTTTTGTCCTAAAATGTTTATTAGTATTTTCTTGTTTATGAATATTCATATGAAAGAGATCGTTCTCTTTTCGGGCCTAACGCTTACAAATACATGTACATTAAATTTGTTTAAATCAAACTTGAATGACGCAGGTAACGATTCTGCGTACTTTACGTGTTTGATGTACAAGCTAATGCTGTTAATAAAGATTAATAAAAGTGTCACCCAAGAAATCTACGAGCTTCCTGTTATGTTAAACTTCTTCTGATTTCCTACAAGGATTTCATTCAACACGCAGTGTTTTCTACACCCTGTTCTCGTGTTTTCTCCCTTGTTTGATATAGAAGACATGATGTAGGCGACAACAAATGTCCACTTCAAGAAGCCTGATTTCAGACGATTTTTGACACAGAACATGACTTCGCTACATGAAGGAACTCCTAACATCATAACAAATTCGTGGGTTTCTCTTTTTAAGGATTTTAAAATATCTTTAATTAGATTGACAAACAGAATAACGACTTCCTCCAAAACTGACATTCATCTGTTAATTCATTCACATGGTGTGTCGTTAATGGCGATGTTTATTCTCTGTTAGGGGAAAGGATTTTTTTTAATTTTATTTGGGTAACTGGGTATCAGAACGATAGGGAAATACAACATAGACAAACCCCATACCGCCTTCCCATAAAAGCAAGAAAAATAATGATAAGCAGAAAAAAATGCGAGTTTGAATAGAGACGTCTTCGGTTACAGAGTCAAAATTTCAATTAAGTTTTGGAGGGCAGGGTGTTTATACCTTTATGCTGCCAACAGATGGTATTTGTAAATAAAAAATTGAAAAGCTGTGACAAGAACCCTCTTTCGCAACATTTGTGCCGTTTTCAATGCTGAATTACAAATCGATTTAGGACAAGGAGAATCCTAAATATGATGTAAAACGATTTTTAATGATGGCTGATAATGGGATCAAAGATGATAAGAAGAAGTTGATTATAATGATATTTCCTTTTACTATAGAACATTTATATTAATTTGGAAAGATCCACGAATTCGTAGAAATTAAACCATATCCATCAACAATATACAATACCAGTATTTTTGAATGACTGACACCGAGGTCAAGGTTAATTATAGAAAGGTTAATTACAATAATAATTCATTTTGACGCATATATTACCAGTAGTATGTTTCTGATTCCCTCTGTGGCACACTAATGTTCAAATTGAGAATTTTTTTTTTCATAAGGTTACATGTATCTATTTGAATTATGTTAACCAAATTTAATTCACGTTAAAGAAATACCTACGAGTTTCTCAACCTTTTATGTGCGAATATTTTTCATTTTATGATGAATTTTTCCTCATAGATTGGTTTCAGACTGATATTTGAAGCAGTTTTGTAGCTGTATATCTTCATTTATATGTAAAGAATCACGAATATAAACAAATAAGTAAGTAAATGTAAGATGCTGTCAAAAGATTGAAGACTGGAGTTTGAACCACTTTTCTCCAAAAATTTCAAACTTTAACATTACTCACAACTTTTGAACAGTTGGTGCTAGGGCTTTCATACTTCACAAATGGTATAAAGATTTTTTACCTTGACCTTAGAGTTTGACCTACTTTAAAAAGCTCAGACTGAGTGGTAATAAACTGCTGATTCGGAGAAAATTTTGTTTGTTGATAGAGAAAATAAACAAGAGGTCCATGGGTTACAACGCTCACCAGAATAGCTAAAAAAATGAAAAAAATTTCCCCGATCGATTCCTTTATGTAAAGCTTTGCTTGCCCATTGAAGCCATATTCCCTACCCCCCAGGAGTCTTGATTTGAATGAACTTCAATCTACACTACCTGATGATGCTACCTTATTAATATGATTAAACGTTAACATGTCTTTGCTGTTCTTAATTAAAATTTTTTTAAAAAGATTTTCCCATTGTATTCCCATGTAAAACTTTGATCCCCTTTTCAGTGTGATTCCGCCCTACCCAGAGTTCATGATCTGAAAAAATTAGGTCTACCTATTGGAACTTCCATTTCCATTCTCCACATTAATAGTATTATGTAATTTTTTTGAATATTTTTTTTATTTCATGTATGCCTTAATCTACTTTTTTGTATTAATCTTATTGTTATGTTCTTGCAATCCAAATATACTCCTGTAAAATGGTGACGAGATTAAAATAAATAATTTAATGGTCAATTAGACACTGTCTAGTAATTTACCCACTGAGTCAAAATTCGCTCCGCAGGTATGTGGTCATAATTTATCATGTTCTTCTGCTTACATAATGTTTAATTATAGACTTAACATTACGGGCTATCCTTAATCCCTTAAAAAAGACTGAAATTGAGTATTAAACATAAACGCAGACAAACCCTTACAGAACCACACGAGCTTACAAGGTAGAACAATAAATGTCATGGACATATCTGATTTTCAATTGAAAGGTGTTAATTTCTTGGTGACAATTTATGTCATTGTATCTCCTAAAATGTTTGAAATTTTGAAAGAAGGATTAAATGATTCATAAGCTGCATATACTCGAATAGCCTACTGGAGAGTTTGGTGTGTCAATGAGTGGATCTCTATTTGACCATATATACATATATTGAACGAGGACAACTATATCTTTAAAAGATGTGTATTAAAAATAGAGAAAAAAGTCTATTTCAGAGAGGAGAAAACAATGTTACCATTCAGACAAAAAATGCACTTTTCTAATTTAATTCCCTGCTGAAAACTTGAGCAATTGATTTTAAAATAGTTTAACAATAAATATACATTATTTCAAAATGGTCTCTATTATGTGTGGTACGGGTATATGTGTGACTGTGTCTGACATGGAAAATATTCAAAAGTTGTTTTGGTCCCGTTTTTAAAAGAACTTACGACTAAGACGAAAAACGCAAGTTGATTGTCAAATTTTGCAAAATTAATTATTCTGTTTAAAATTGTAAGCGTAAAATATTTTAGAACTACATTCCTTTTAAAAAGATATAAAACCATTTTAAATTTAATGTAAATTAGAAAGTTATAAGCAGAATTACATTTTGGTCTTGGTCGTTTGTTCCTTTGTAAAAAGGGTCCAGTTTCTTAAATCACACATTCAAAAGATTTGTTGTTATCACTAAATATATTTTTTATTATATGAATATTCTTCAGAAAAACAGATTTGTTTGTCGTCAATTTCGTCCAAAAATTATGCAAAAAAGAAATCGGTCAACAACAATTTGTCAGCCTGAAAACGTAATGCAACACCAAAATATTTATCATCGAAAAGTAAATGCTCCATCATATTAAAGATAACCTTTGACCTTCTAATTAATTTGAATATTTTTTCTAAAATCAGAACTAGGGCGGGACTAAAGAATAAATTTTGACACGATGGCGATGCGTTATGAAGAGATGCCATTTCCCATCTATCAATCACCTGTAATTGGTGTGAAAACCTCATCTTGTTCAGGTTTGGAAATCATCTTTACTGTCATGTATTGAACGATGGTAGATATAAACTGAGAACTGGACATTTTTCGTTTTCTTCACTTATGGATAATATTGACTTACGTGCCATTATCTGGGTAAAGAGGATTTTATGGGTATATAGAAGGGGGCCGTAAATATTTCTGTACAACCTGATCCGAATTGAACATGAACTACCTCAAAGTAAGTCAAACTATTTATATCTTATCCACACATAATTTTTTTCTGCACTGTTTTAATTTCATTTTTTATGTCTCATTCACAATGTCTATGATAATATTTTAAAGACAAAGAGTTCGTAGGTTGTGCTTAATTATTTACCTAGAAAGGAATTTATAATTTTATTGTGAATAATAATTTCATAATCATATTTTAAACTCTACGTCAAATTTCTTTTAAAGATAATAGGTAAGAGAAGTCATAAATTTGACCAGCTTTAATAAATGTTAATGAACTACATCTCTCTGTAATTCGCTTAAATGCGTAAACATCAAACGGGCTGCATCACTTAATTCATAAAAACATTCATATAAGTTATATCTTCACTAATTGTAGAAATGACAATCATATCGTGAGTTAAGTTAATTGTATTCTCTCAGTGTTTTCGTTTTGATTTATTGGCGATAAAATTTATTTTAGTTCGACGTAAAATCTGATGATGCGCGATTGAACTTTGTTGAGTTTGAAACTCGCAGAACAAATTTACTAAGGGTGCACTTTTCGAAGTGTATATTGAGCTGAATTTTTGTTACTTGATTTTCAAATTAAAACTGTTTTATCGTTAATTAGATTGTATAATTTAAGTTTCAATCTGTGACTGTTGACCTTTTTGGTCCTGATAAGAAAACAGTTTGCTTTCCCAAAATATCACGGTAACATTTTCAGTGACAGCTCAAAAGATAAGTTTCTTCCCATAAATTCTTATTAAAATAGAAAAATTGGTGTAGTGACATATTAAAATTTTCTATTTTTATTAAAAAAAATTGGAAGACATAAGGTAGATTGTATTCCTTAGGCATTGACATACAAATTTATGTATAATACTTACAACATCAGTTTGATATTTTGACTTGTGTGGTAGAAACGTGCCCCATTAACTTTGACTTTTGAATAATGCAATGAAATAAAATAAACAAATATTTTTAAAAAATTGTTTCAAATAGTTCAAAATAAACACTTGAAATTTGAAACATGACATAAAATTCGAAACTTTGAAGATACCTGTACACAAAATTTATTACATACTTTCTAAAGTTGAAATTTAAATATGTGTCGAAAACTGTATGTTACGCAAAGTGTTGTGATGTCGTAAATTTTGAAATGAGTGAGTGGGATAAATGACAATTTATGACGCGACAACCCCTCAAAAGAGTTAATTTACAAAGTGTATACTGTACAGAAGTTTAAATGTGTCCTTTAATAAAAATAATTTTCTATGAGAAATGAAAGAAAATATTAAAAATGAAATTGAACTTGAGAATATGTCAAAAATATTAATTTTTGCAAACTGACATTTAATACAGTAACAAGAATACAAGCTTTAGTAATAAATATCCAACAGTGCAAACGTTATATAGTCAACTAAATTATTTATTCGATTGTATACAATTATGCAGTGCTAAGTATGATAAAATGTCACAATACCTCACATTAATTTGTTATATCAGTTAATTAATAGCAACAAAATAATGAAGAAGATGTCCTTTACATAAGACAGCTGAATTGCCTGAGATCAAATGCATTTATTCTATATGGGTGTCAGTTCGCATCAATGCTGACTGAATAACTCGAACTGGTACAAAGGGATGAGAACAAAGACTTTCCCTACAATAAATACAATTATCATTATACATCGATAGGTCACTGCAACTTGGTATTTCCTCAATGAATTCATTTATCAATTAATAAACACTCAAATGATTCATAATTAAGGGACAAAAGTGCTCACAAATCGAACGCAACTTTATTTCCTACAACCCTACATCAGAGAGGGTACCAGTGTAATGTTAATTTTAATAATAATGATAATGAAGAAAAAAAAATGTTTTTCAGGCCAAATGTCAAAAGACATTCCGTAATTTGCTAGGGGGCATTTTTTATTAGGATGATTACGTCATAATCGGAAGTACCTTTAAGATACATACCGGTATATCTATATAAGACTTTGTACAGTGAACTTATTATCAGAATTCATGTCAGAGAGTTTCGCAGACATTTTATAACAAGGATTTCTTTTAACAACTTCTCCATAAACATTTTTACAATCATATGAAACGGGTAAAGCTGACAACGGAAACCTATAATTTCTTCATAAAAATTCTGAAGATACACTCTGATACATGTACACGTATATATTTTTTTTTATCTTAATTTCAGATTTGTGTTTGCCTACTGTGGCTTCTATGTTGTATACGGACGACAAAACAGGGTACTGACCATAAGACAATAGACATGCAACACATTTTTCTTTGTATCAAATTGCAAAACTGTTCTACTTATTTTCTAAAAATATATTTCAAGCATAAAATCATCTTCGCTAGCCAAGATGGCATAAAATAAAATGAAATGAATGTGGATTTTTTATATTATCAATCTGAATATTCACACATATTTTTAAAGTGCCTTAACTTCTTTTTTGAACATTATTGTAGATGCAGAATTTTGGAATTCTATGGCCCAGGAAGACCTTCAGAAACTTCTTCAGAAGCAGTGGAACACTAATATCGCTAAGAATATCATCTTATTCGTGGGAGACGGAATGGGGATCCCAACAATAACTGCGGCGCGGATCTACAAGGGGCAGCAGCAAAACAAAACAGGGGAGGAATCAAAACTAGTGTTCGAGGAATTTCCAGAAATAGGACTTATAAAGGTAAGGGAACATTGAGGAAAACTTTAACATTTTAACAGTGTAATGGTCCATCAATGGGTATGAGGTAATTTCTGGACACTTAACAAATGTATACCATACACGAAAGGGAGAGAGCTAAAATTTTACTTTTCCCCGTATTATGTTGAAAAGTCAAACTTGACAAAGTGTGGAATTATAATAACTTGCCTTTCCAGACATACAGCGTTAATGAACAGGTACCAGATTCAGCTGGCACTGCTACGGCCTTTCTCTGTGGGGTCAAGGCTAAATCCGGGGTACTAGGACTGGACGACAGGGCAGACGAGGCTAACTGTACAACGTCTGTCGGAAAAGAAGTAGATTCAATTTTAAGAATGTCCAAGAAAAAAGGTAAGCTAGAAATATAATTATTGATCAAGAAATTTAGAGAAATTTACATGTTTTACATTATTTTTAGTTCATTTAAATCCCAAATACATGTATAAATGTACATTGTACTAAAAATCTGCCAAAAATTTAAAAAAAAAATTTCTCCTTTTAAAAACATTTTCTGTAAAAGTATAGTTGTATATATTGACAGCAAACTGAGACTCGATGAAAAGAATTTGAAAATAAACACTTAAGACCCCCCCCCCCAAAAAAAATCTATCCGTTCTTATGATGACAAATTTTTATAATAAAAATACTTTATTCAAGAAGTATTGAAAGTCCTATTGTCACTTAGCTATGGGAAGTGGATGTATTCTTGCCTCCACAAGCAGTAATTGACCCAAAAACTCTCTTCTAGTCGCGTTAAACATTCTTATCCCCCGCAAACGAAGCTTGGGGTGTGTATACAGGTAGTTCAGTCCTGATATTTTTTATCCCCCCCCTAAAGATCAATGTTATACCCTGTGGAAGAAAAACCATATTGCATCAGAACCTTTAGAGCTATCTGTCACAAAGTCTTAGTTTTCATGGCTTCGCTACGTATACCATTTCAGTGACATTTCTTTTGTTCGATTATTTTTTTTCTGAGAACTGTGTTCGATATTTTTTCTTCCTTAGTTAGTGGAAATGATACGTGACCTTGTTCATTTGGTGTTTTAAAACTAATTTGTCCTAAATTTCTAAAATGTCATGGCCGGTTAATTATTTTCCCGTGCATAGAAAGGCCCTCCACTTCCTGAAAGTGATCATATAGACAGCTGCAACTGAATTGTGGCTTTTCTTAATAGAAATATATTGTTCATTTCATTTTCGGTAGGCCCATCTTAAACTCAAGGTCATTTGAGAATTTACATGCACATGTGTGTCTTGGGATATGTTATGCTTTTCGGTTTATATATTTAAAATTGATTGTATAACGTCCCTCTCGAGAATTTTTCACTTGAATGGAGACGCCACCATTTGCCGGTGGAGAGCTCCAAATTTTGTCCTATACTCTGCACTTAAGGCCATTGAGCAGAGAGGGATTTTTTTCGTGCCAGCACCTACTGCGACACGGGACCTCTGTTTATACAGTCTCATCCGAAGGACCTGTCTCCACATCCCACAGTGGGATTCGAACCCGCAATATAAGGATCGACTCCTTACTTCGCGACTCTAGAGCAGACGCTCTAACCAATGCGACACGCGGGCGAAAAAAAAATATATATACACACACAACAACATGTATGAAGATATTATACACTTATCCACTGGTTGTGAGTGGGATAGCTCTTTTACCAACCCCGCGACCGGCAACTATTCCCCGCGGGCTGGCCCGCGGGGAATAGTCCCTGTCAAGGGTTTGATTATCCCACTCACAACCAGTTTTTTTATTATACCTAATATTTGAATTTTCTTTGGAGTTATATAATACTGCAAGAATGAGCTGAAATCCTGATGACATCACAATGCTACTGAAGTCATTATGACATCATCAGTCAATAGATTTATCACTGGAAATCAAAATTGGAGGCAAAAATTGCATGAAAATTTTCCGAGGGTGGATAGCAAAAACTATACCCCGGGGTATAGCTTTGGTATGCGTGAACTATAAAAGATAGCTATTTTACCTTCTGAACTTTATATAGGAAACATTTTAACAGACGTATAATAAATGGCAATAGACTTGAAAAAGGGCCTATCGCGACTTAACTTGGTAAAGGTCATTTTGGCAAGGTCAAGTATTAAAGTTGCCAAATTGAATGATTTGTGTCTCAAAGGCCAAGCAAGCAAGATTAAAGGCACAGGACTTAGAATAGTAGAACTTTGGATAACATTTATTGAGGGTTTATAAAAAGGGTTTATAACCAAGGGTGCAACATGACTTAGAAACATGTCTAATTAAATAAGATCAACGAGCATAGCATGTACATACAATATTCTGCCTACATAATTTTACAATTTTAATATCAGGTATATAAACATAAAGATTTTTAGGCAACACATTGTGTTTCAAGACATTTTGAATTGACAGTGTATACTGTAATGAATAATGCCACGTGTCCATTGGGGATTACAAAGCCTTTCAATTAAATCTTAAATCCCTTTATCCTTTTTAATTGAAACATCAACTCAAATAAAAAAAAAATAATTGTACATTTTTAGGAAAATCAGTGGGAATTGTCACAACTACACGGTTGACACACGCAACCCCAGGAGCAGCTTACGCACATTCAGCAAGTCGTACGTGGGAGGGGTCGTACGACATGGAACAGGAAATGGTGGACCCCCAGTGCACGGACATCGCATACCAACTCGTCATGAACAACTCCGATATAAATGTAAATAAAAAGATCTATATATTCTTTAACATACATATAAAATTTTTAACGTGCTAATGAAATACTGTAAGCACCTAGTTAACATAATTGTGGCCTGTTTAAAATTCCAAATTCTTTTAATTTTATTCCCACGTCGATAGGTACTAATGGGAGGAGGAAGAAGATTCTTTTTGTCAGAAAACAAAACAGATCCAGAATCTAACTTCACGTTTCGCCATCAAAGAAAAGACCTAGACCTCGTAGATGTAATTTTTTTTTATTCGAGACAAAAATATACATACATGTAGCTGGATAATGATAACCGACTCCTAAAATAGTTAACAGTGTTCTATGATGAGCTTAACGACTTCTTTCCAAACCATTTTCATTTTTCAACATTTTACGTTTTTTTAAATGATTTATTCTGACTGAATTTAACAGGAGTGGCTGAGAGTGAAAGAAGAAGAGAATGCGTCTCACAGTTACGTGTGGAATAACGCGGGATTTAACGCCATTGATCCTGAAACAACAGATTACATGCTTGGTAATCTTTTACAACATCATCTGCGACAATTGAAGAAATATAAGAAATATCAGTGTAAAAGATGCTGTATCATATCTGTTCTTTAACATGTTATAAATCCAGAAAAATATACCTTTTATTTGACACCCATCCCCATCAATTTATTTTATTGTTACTTAAAAAAAATTCTTTTGAAATATATTCATATTTTAAACAATCAAAAGTAAATCCTTTTTCGTTGACTTCAGGTTTATTTGAGCCGTCCCACATGCAGTACGAATTTGAACGTGACCAGGGGCCATTTGGAGAGCCATCTTTGGCGGAAATGACGAGGAAAGCCATAGAAATTCTAAGAAAAAACGACAAGGGCTTCTTCCTTCTCGTGGAGGGTAAGAATTAGGAATTCTTTCACCCCACATCTTAAAATTAAAATCTTATTTTGCAAATGACATCCTTGACATCCCCCCTCCCCATTTTCTTGGCTTTTTTTCGCTTATAACTTTGAAAGCCAATATTACACAGTTTGAGTTTTTTCTCGAACAATGCCCCCTAGTCACCAAGTTTAAGAACATCTAGCACGGTTAATCTACCTCCTTACTTTACAACAGTGACAGAAAGTAACAATATAAAAAGGATGACCCAATATAACTCTTGACAAAATCAATTTTTATTATTTCAGGCGGGCGTATAGATCATGGCCATCATGCCACACGGGCCGCCATTGCTTTATCAGAGACAGCCATGTTTGACAGTGCTGTGCAGGTTGCCAAGGAAATGACCAATGATGAGGACACATTGATAGTGGTAACGGCAGACCACTCCCACGCCTTCATGATTGCTGGATATCCCAGCAGAGGGAACGATATTCTGGGTAAGAAAGAAAAGTCTGTGACGAAAAATTCGATAACTCGATTGATAATTCGAAAATTCGATGTTTTCGAATAACATGACTTTACGTTCCTATGTTTGTTTACCAGGGACGGTTGATTCTGCTCCTGGGGATGATGGGATGCCGTACACAACCTTAAACTATGGAAACGGTCCCGAACAAAGAAGGAATCTTACGGGGGTCGATACCAGTGAGTACAATTCACTGAAATTCAGTAACATATTTTTATTAGGGATGTCAACGAATATTCGAAGATTCGAATATTCATTCGATGAGTTGATATTCGAATATAAATTTGAGATTCGAATATTCGTTTTTCAGTATACAAGCATTAAAAAGAGAGAAAACATGGCAAGTTTATTTAGAAATTGAATCAAGTTTGTATAAAATAAAAAAAAAAACACTCCTCTTGGATTACCTTAAAAGTATGAAGAGTGTATCTTCCTAAGAGTAATTTATTTATTTGTTCACTAAATTAGTGGTATAATAGTATATCAGCTTGTATTGTTGTAAGTAGTTTTACAGTAAACACACAGACTTCTTGTTTATGTAAATATCATTAAAAATCATTAACAGGAAATTATAATTAGCAAAAAGTAACTGCTAACTAATATTTCACCGTTAGATAATTGTTCTGCTTGGTATAAATTTTTAGGAGTTATCAGTGTAGACTTTAGTAAGACGATCAATTAATCTGGAATATATTAAAGAATCTTTTGAATTTTCAAAAATCAATCATTACATTTCGGATGTATACTTTTAAATAATTTTTAAAAATATAAATAATTGTAGTGCATTTTCCGAACTCTACACGAGATTTTTTTCTAAAATAATGGCATAAACCTATACTGCTTGACAGGATAGTGAAGATTTATATTTAATAATGGAAAATGTATATATTTTATCGAATATTCGAATATATTCGAATACTCCCATTGAATATTCGAATATCAATTATTGACAATTTTGACATCCCTAATTTTTATAATTATTTAAGGTTTCACATCAATAATTATCATACCAGTATTTCCTACAAAAACGATAAAATAAAGTATATTAGGAAGGACAGCCATAGGATGTAATTACATGTAACATATCGCTTCTGTAACCAAGATAAGCCACATTTAGGATTATTGTCTGTTTTTACAAGTTTCCTATGATTCTTCAAATCCGAACTCCCTTTACAGCCTCCTTCAGCTTCCAACAGTCCGGAGTGGTTCCGATGAGCTCTGAGACTCATGCTGGGGAAGACGTTCCTGTCTACGCTACAGGACCAATGGCACATCTTTTAGTGGGAACTCATGAACAAAATTACATAGCGCATGTGCTAGCCTATGCTTCCTGTGTCGGCCCATACCCGGGGCGATGTGACGTCACTCCTTCTGCCACACATTCTGGTGCTTCTAATACTGTGATCTCATTTCTCCTTCTGTTTTTGTCGTGTTTTCTCTGTTTCCTTTGAAATCCAATTTTATTCCAATTATCATATTTATATATTTTTGAAATAAAAGTTAGTTTTAAAAAAAGGTTTTTTTGTCGAAGGTCGTTCACTGTCAAGTTATTTGAAAACAAAAATGAAAGGGGACACCCGGGTTCGAACCGGGGACCTCTCGATCTGCAGTCGAATGCTCTACCACTGAGCTATATCCCCTGTATAACCTTACTGGACGACATCTACTATTAATTGGCAAGAAAAGTAACAGCTGTTCAATATTTCTACAACACAGTGAACACGTAGTAAATATAGTTTTAAACGTAAGCCGTCTAAAAATAGTACAGTTAAAACCGTTATGCTATTAATAACAGCTGGCCTTGACGCAAGTAATGTGTCTAGTCTATGGTGTTTAAAATTCTTACTTTTTCACCATCAGACATTGTGAAATATTGAGAGAAAAAAATTGATATTATTGTGGCTTATCTAAAAAAAAAAAGGTTTAGAATAAAATTGCAATCATAACGCATGCATTCCAATGAACAATTAAATATTCAATCCATTTAATGAATATGCAAATTTTAATGTATAAATGTCCTCCTTGTGCCTTTTTATTTGTGTAAATAAACCTGAAACATACTTGTACCCCAGTCCTGTAAAGTAGAAACTTCAGACATATTGTGGTTCTTATTCTTCGTATTGTAAATCAAAATTTTCTAGAAAATTCAGTCACTAACTTATTCAACGTACGATTTTTCTACTTTTAACACAACCATAACTCGTTATAAATTAAAAACTAAGTTTTTAATATCATAGACAACTGCTCCGTTAGTGGAGACAGAACTCAAACATGTTCACATCTTTTGAATGGGCAGCAACAAAATTATTTCATTTAAATTGACTTTGATTTTAAATACGTACTCTGAAGTTGATATTAAAAGGATGCTGGAGTTCCTTATTGATAACATTTTTATGTTTCCTTCTGAGACTAGGTCATCTGACAAACTGTTGGAATTACAATGGGCACTAATTGTGCTTCTTTATTAGGAGATTTGCTTTTATAGTCCTATTTCAAAACTTCTACATGAGAGGAAGAGATTATTTCCTGTGACATTCGACATTCAGATATATCGACGTACTTTGTTAATAAGTAATTTACATTCATTTGTCGCCCCTATATATCCTAGTGAACTTGAAATAACACACCACAGTGTCTGTCACATCTGTTTAATGATTGGGTGTTATTGACTATAGAACAAGACGAGACAACCAACAGATAAATTGTATGACATTCGAAATGGGTTTATGCCTGCCAACTTATTCAAGAGCATGCTCTGAGAATGGTCAATTGTTAAACAGTGGCAGGCTATTTACAGATTAGTTGATGATAGGATTTCAACAACGTCTTTAAAGTCAGCATTTCGTAAATTCTTGTCGGTATAGTGACCTTCTTAGCAAATCTCAGGCACGTAGCATCGTTTTTGAAAGTGGGGGGGGGGGGCAACCAGAGAAAATTTTTTTTACTTACCTGTAAAAGTTGACAAGCAAAAAAAAAAAAAGAAAAAAAAGGAAATTGCCCACACTCGAAAATCTTATTTCTTGGGGGGGGGGCAAATTTTTTTCAAGGCCAACTTGCTTTCACTTCCAATTTTTTTTTTTTTTGCATGCAATACTACTGTAAACCAAGTATTATACGCGTGCGAGAAATATCCGCGAGTTCCGCGAGTAACCTCTGCTCGCGGATATTTATCGTCGCGAACCAGTTCAGTTGTTCATTATCATGATTTATTTAGAGTTATTTGCCCTTTTTACAATACCGATCCCGACGGTTCAACAAGTAATCACGGAAGAACTTTACAGTTAGTGTACAAGAAGCAGTTGAAATTTAATTACAAACATTCAGAAAAAATAAAAACGAATGGCAAATCTAAAACTATTTGTCTAAAAATGATTAAAATGTCAATTATCATTTCAGCTTGTGTTATTATTGTTCATTTATTGTTACAGACGAGTCAGTGATAGCCTGGTTAATTATGGCTAATTATGGCCAAGTCCTGTTCTGTCCCAACCATTTATAATAATAGCCCCTTGGCTGTGTATATCTTAGAAAGCGTCGGTTACTCAATTAGTATGAGACACTTTTACAATTGAGAGTTTTAAATCAATTTTAATCTCCTAGATTTTTACCCGATTTTCGTTTGAGCGTTGTGAAAATGCGTATGAAGTATATTCATGGTAAACATTTTACCTACTTTGGGGCGGATATAAGATTTTAAATGGACGCAATGCACAGAATGTCTTGAATAATGCGTAAGCAGACCTCACGCTACCATTTTACCTAGTTTATGGGCGGATATAAAATTTTTATTTGATAAAAAAATACTCGTGGAAATAAAAAAAAATGTGACCACTCGTTCGCGGAAATAAATAGTCGCGGATAAGTTCTCTGGCGGTCAGTCGCGAATAAAAAATGACGCGTATAATAATTGGTTTACAGTACATTTTCCTTCATATCACTATACTATGGTAAGAAGTTGGGGGGGACCAATCTTTCAATGGACATTTTCAATAGTAAAAGTAATGTTGGGAAAAAAGGTGGGGGGGCAGGCCCCCCAGCCCCCCCCCCCCCCCCCCCCCGTTGCTACGTGCCTGAATCTATTACCCATCATTGGATCATACTATGTCTGCTGAATTGTTTCATAGCAATTGTTGGGCCTTTCTTGTAATGCCTCCTCACACTAGACACCTTGATTTGTATTGTTTGTTTAAAATTTTTCAGATTCCCGTTCATTATCTTCTGTTTTCGTATTTTTCCAAGTCTGGATGACCCCCATGTCTTGATGACCACTTTGATTTTTTTTTACACTAATCAACTGCAATTACACAGTCAATATTGAATAAAATAACACGTGTTATCTTACACAGTTCTTTATTTTGTGCACTAACGTTGGGTCAGTCATAGATGGCATAAGCCCGTTATTTTGTAAATGAATCAAACCTGTAAAAATATATATTTATGTAAAAGCGTAATTCAAAAATCACCTGAATTAGTCGTTTATATCAAGCTTGAATACTTACCAGCTAGGGCAGATTGAAATCCGGCATTGAAGTCACAGGCTACATCATTGTCTGTGTATACGTCATTTTCATCCGGGCCACCAACCAGCGCCCCCTTCAAAATGTGTGGACTGGGTCCGGGGTTAATAATATTGTCCCAACCGCAAGGGGATGATGGGGGATCAGGACAAGAACTGCACAGAAATGCTATATTTACCTCCTAGATATGCGTTTTTTACTAAAAACCTTATAAGAACTTGTACTATTTATACAATTTGACATAGTAAAAATAACTTTTTTTCTTCCATTTATGCCGCCGAAATATTGTCAATTCAGCTTTAAACAATATACGAGGGTTGTTCGGAAATTATTGAGACAATTACATTTACCCATAAAGGACGGAGATAATTTCAGGAAAATTCATCAACATTTTATAAAGAAAGAATAAAACACTTATGCAAAATTTCTAATTCTCATGATAATAAGTTTTAGTGAAATAATAAACATGCGTACGCCAGGGATGGTTTTGCATGTAAAACGATCGGGAAGCGTTTAATCTTTTTCCTTCTTTGTTATTACATATAACAGTACAAAAATTAATAAAACAGTCTCTTTTCTTAAACTATTCCTTAAAAATGTATGCTGTTGCTACCCGAGTGTAATATTTTCATTTGTGGGAAAAGATGACTTTAAATCATGCAGTGTCGATTTATGCAACTAGGGTCAACGATATTGATACCGTAACGATATTACTTGTAATACCGTACGTAATAACTGATGGTCGTCCGGAGCTTTTGATTTTACTCTGGTTGAATTAATTGTAAAAAAAAAGTATACCAATGAAATAACAAACCCAACACATTATTTTTTTCTTGTAGTTATTATTTTAGCAGGTCGTTGTGTCTGGAAAAGAGTTCTACATTGCGCTACACAAAATTTTAGGTATGTTCGCTGCTCCGCCCTTGACGTCAAAATCCATTTTTTCGTTCTTAGCAGATTTCTCTACCGCGCTTAATTTTTTTTATGATCTCCGTATTTCTGATCAAAATTCTATCAAAGTTGCACAACATGAATTTGAATTAAAGCTGAAAAATTATACACATAAACAGAATTATTTTCGCTCTTATTATGTGTTCACGAAAAGTTAGAACGTTGGTGTTACATATTTTCAATATCTGATATCGAGACTGCTCCGGGTACCCCTACTGATGACGCATTTATATACCATTGTACAGAAAAAATTTACTATTTGTAAAATATTTTTTGCTTTTATTAATTCTAAGTGTATGTCAAACGTATATGCAAATTTGCACCGAAAGACGTTCATTAGAGAGCAAAATAATGAAAATATACACAATGTCTCAATAATTTTCGAACAGCCCTCGTACAATAAATCAATCAATCAGTCACTTATATATTGATACCTAGCTCGATGGTATGGTTTCTGTGGATAGTTATCACCATATCCGATCTGATAGCTCAAGTTTTGTTTGTTATCCCCCAACATGTAGTTAATTTGTTTGATCGCCCACATCTTATAGACATCTCCCCCAATTCCTTCATCAGCCGCCATCAAAGCTACCAAGGCCGCGTTAGCTAGCATGTAAAAACAGTTTTCTGTGATTTTTATTATCATAAATTCACAACATTTTTCTTTATCAAATAAAATATCACAACATAGTACGTATACGTTGTCGTATGGTTTTTCAATGAAAAAGAACAGAGACAATTCGTTTGCAACAGTCGTGATTTAAAAAAAAAAGAGAACCATTTTAACCCCCATATATCCCATATTACCCGTGTATCTGAGGGGTCCGTCCCCGGTTCTCCAGGCTAGACCACAAGGGGTCTGCCTCACATCACCCCCTGGCATAAAACTCCTGAGGAAATCTGTGACGTGAGCACTGAATCGTCTGTCTCCCACAGCCTTGTACAACATCAGCTACAATATAGAGGTAATAAATAGAATGTTACGGTTACTGAATCGTCTGTCTCCCACAGCCTTGTACAACATCAGCTACAATAGGAATAGATTAAATGTTACAGTTACTATTTCTCACCTGCGTATACAGTACATGTGAGATCCACCTGGTCTCTATAGCAATTAAAATTAAAGGTTTATTTAAAGTTTCAGTGAGTTTTAAACACTATTACGAATGATTTGGTAAAACGAATCTTTGATTAAGGTTATATTAAACAGAAAGCCGGTCTGTTATAGAATGGATAATTTATGTAATCCTCGAAGATACCGATTCTTGACTGTCTACTTCTTGATAAAATAACAATCCTGATCCCAAACATCTCCGATTCTAAAGCAGTACCTATCATGCTCTAAAACTTTAGCTACTAGTATTACCGATTCCTATTTCTAACCAGTACCGATCCTTATCCCTGACCAGTACTGATCCCAATTCGATCTTAACCGATATCAATCTCGATTAACCAAGGATTACCAATCCTTGTCCTACAGACAAACTCACAGCACACTGGACATTCTTGTCGTCCCAGGAGAAGGCCCAACTTCTCATCCCAGAATCAAAGAAAGTCATGGCGTCTGTCAGGTAAGATGAATTCTGGGTAGCCTTGAAGAGTTCCACGGCGGCTGTACAGAGCTCGTCGCGATAAGAATGGGATCTGTAACATAATGTAACATTGCTTTATGCATCAAAGAACAATTTCTAGGCACGCTTCACGGCTTTAACAGCACAGCACAACAAATGTAAGACGCGATATTTTGGACCATCTTCGATATCGAACGAAGAACAATCACAACAAAGGTTGGTACATGTATATATTTTTAATTAAATAAAATGTTGCATATTAAAATTCTAGCTTGCTATTCAAGTCCATATTTCTTTAAAAAGTGTACTAGTATCTTCTCTGATGTATGTACATAAATACATATCTTACCCGTAATATTTGTTGGCATCCTGGACAGCCGTTGTGCCGTACATCCCTTGTTTTCTTTTGGCGAAATCATACAGACTCTTTGCAGCTGACAACAGTTTCTGAGAGTATGTTGCATCTAAAAAGTTTGTTAAAATATTTTGATATACAGATGAGAATCAAAACGAGGTAATAAATATTTTTCCTGAGTCGGTAAGTTCGTGACATACTTTTGTCTTTAAACACGATAGCTCCAGACGCCATGGCTGCGGCGGTTTCCCCGGCAACATCGCTGCATGTGTCGTTTACCGTACATTTATAGGCGGGCCTCCACATTGGTCTAAATTTAGACATATCCTCAGGCCGACCCCAGTATCTATGATCCTCTTTTCCATTTCCAATCTGTCATTCAAACAATATAAACTTTAAAGATGGTATTCACTCTATACGACTATACTCCATTCACTATGCTTTTATAGGTGCTATATTGCAAACACTTTTGTAAGACTGTTTAATGTACAGTATTTACAACATTTTTAGAATGCATTATTCTTAAAATTGAACTACCTGTGCATAATATTCTTGGGTTGTAGGATTCCAGCATTTCAGGAAGTAGTCCAGCGGCCATTTTAACATGTCGTACATCATTTCTAGCTGGCCTGTTGATTGATACGCATCCTTCCACCTCTCCAGACCCCAGGATAAGAAATGAGCAGACGATGCCATCGGAAGGTTAAATTTCATATGATCACCGGCTATTCCAATTATGAAGCATGAAAGAAAATACAATAACCTGAGAAATTTTTCAACTGAGCTAAGGTCTAAGTCACTCTCTTTTAACAAGTTTCTCAGGGTTTTTTTTTTGTTTAAAAGATTTCTTTCGGTCCATGCTATTGCTATATGGATTTAATTTTAAAATTACAAATACATGCAATATATAAATAAGTAAATTATTTTATATGATATAATATAAAGATCACCGAAGAATTATATCTATTTTTTAAATTTAGTTTAAAATGAAAGAAAATTTGACTCTGTACATGTATCAAATTCCTTATCTCATATACTAGCTTTTATTGAAAGAAGATGGGCGAACAAGGCGGGCAGAATGCCTATAGTGTCAGAAATTAAGAAATCATATTAAACATGTGAATTGATTATTTAAATTAACTCAAATTTATTGAAAATTTTGAAATTATGAGAAAAAAAACTTTTTTGAGAGTGAAAAAAATCTCGTAAAAAATGTCTTTCTTAAATTATTAGATGGTATTCGTGGGATTCGAACCCTGGCAATAAAAATCCGACGTATCAATAGCATACTGCTTTGAGACTAATGCGTTAACCACAATACTACACCGCTCATGTTGATTTGAGGCATTTAAATCATGTTTGTGATATGACCCGCGACTTAATGGACTTGAAGTATTTCTCGGAAAGATGCTAATGTTGTGTCATAAAAGTGTACTTTTAAGGTATAGTGGGTCTTCTCTCCATGTTTTTGAAAACCAAAAAATGTGTATTTTATTGCACACTTTTAGGATCATCTTTCAAAAAAATGGAGAGAAGACCCACCCATATTGAAAAATTTTGTTTAAGTATGAGAAAATGATCGTTTTTGTTCTTTTTAGTGTGTGTAAGCTTTTCCACTGACACATATTCTCAGTCCTTGTAAGATTTTTGTAAATTGAAGAGATTTTACATAAAGTATACTTTAATATTAGATGAGATATGAAATAATATTTGGATAAAATTGAGATTAATTTTTTTCCCTTCTTATCAGTCGCGCTATAGGCATTCTGCTCGCCTTATACGCCCATCTTCTTTTTTAGCACGACCATTTACATTGTTACCAGAATTTTCATTTTCAACTGAAATATAGGTCATTTTGCCAATAGCAAACTTTTATGATATTATTCTCCGCTTTATGAAACGTAAGCTATAATTTTTATGCATTATGTACCGTCATACCACCCGCCAGTTAGATCCTCTCCTTTGTCACCATGATCATCTACCGCGGAGTCATTTCTCCAAGACACCGGGTTATTTGCCGGAAGTATTCCTGATCTCTGAGCGTCAAAAAATAGAATCGACAAGGAGAGTGCTTCTGAATAGTTGAATTCCACCACTGGTTCTACAACGATATCGATGAGCATTCTGGTATTGATATTTAAAAAAAGGTAAAGTTTATTTGCAAATAAAAACAATTTTCCTTCTTATTTGATCTAAATGATGTGCAGGTATAGTAACATTCAAGTTTCGAAAATGCAATTGAACAAAGATAATCATAACCGATGGAGGTGTATCCTGGCATTGCTGTTGTGCTAATCCCTAATGCGGGAGCTGTGTCAACGGTACAGCGCGGATTGTTGTTATCCGAGGGCATCCTTATCACGACCTCTACTTCCTCTGGTGGCTTTGTGCTGCCATCTGGAAATAGTTCTTCATTTCTGACAGTAAACACAGAATTACCAGACGTTGCAGACACCACCGCAGCTGACCAAATCTGAAAATAGTGTTAAAGATGTAAATATAGTTTTGACATTGCACGTCTCTTAACATTCCAAAAATGCCCGGATGGCGCAGTGCACGTGGATAAAAAGTTTGCTCTCGAGTCGTTCTAAGAGTAAAGTATCAGTCACATTATCCAGCGACGGGGTATAGGACGAGAAACCGATGCGTTTTTTGATAAAAAATGGCGTGGTTGCCGGCCGGACACCTATGCTTTAGTAATCGTACGGTGACTGAGGCCATTTGGCGAATCGGTGGGGGTCATCAGTAGAAAATAAGTTGTAGTTAAAAATCCTCCACCGATGCCCCACATCGGTCCTCATCGGCAACCCATCATTGACACAACTTTCAAGGATTGTCCGATGTATGTCCGAGCATCGTCAAGTGTCCGTTGAATCTGAGGTCATCGGGGGGTTGAGTGGTGGGCAACAGAGATCGGCCGATCATCGGTCGATGTTCGACCAAACATTGGCCCATAGTCGACGGACGTGTGAACGATGTTCACCAATGTGTCAGCGATGTAATATACGTCGGCTGTTTACCCTGGAACATCGTGTTATGATTAGCAATGCATCGCTGGGCCTTTATAAGTCCGGCCGGCAACCACGCCATTTTTATCATAAAACGCATCAATTTGGTTGCCCATCGTATACCCCATCGCTGGATAATGTGATTGATACTTTAAAGGACTACTATGCCGACGTTGGGGCATCGCTCACACCACGGATTACCACCGGTCTACGGCCACCGGCCGAGAAATGTGACTAAGGCATAAGGAGTTGATCCTTACGTTGCACGCTCGCATAAAATGAGCTTCGCGGTTACCGGTCCTTCGATTTGGATGAGACCGTATAAATTGAAGTCCTGTGTTGCAATAAGTGTTGGCATGAAAAAATCTTTATTCCTACCTCTAGTTGACCTATATCCCTGTCACAGGAAATAGTAGCCTCCCATCCTTTCCCGAGGAGTGAGGGCTGAACTATAAAGTATCCGTCTATACCTGTATTCCACTCGTTCCTCGAGATAAGGGGTTGTGGCGTACCGCTAATAACGGTAACATAGGAAACCAGACACAGCCAAAACAGCATGCTCTGTAAAAGTATGATATATGTGTATCAAATATTCTCGAAAGAACAAGGTAAGTTTAATACATATAACACATGATGTATACATAAATCCTGGAAACTATATATATGCGTGCTATATACTGATTTGTAAAGGTATGCAATTGTCCCTTTAATTTAAACTCTTCAGAGACTGAAATATTTATGTACACCACAATGATACATAATCAGAAAAGAAATATGTGCGTATGAAATGATGATAAATGGGTAAATCTGCACCCCCTCCCCTAGATTCTCAGTGTTCCTAGTTAAGTGTTGTCTTCTTTATATGACTGTGTACAGAACTATTGTGAAGTAATCTTTGTATATTGTGCTGCATGCTATCCTTCTAAACATAGCAATGTTTGTTAAAAACGACAATTGACAAAACAATTTACAGATGATAATATATATGTTTTAGTATATTTCAATAGACGTCATCTTACCCCAGCTATTTTGATAAATCTCAGTCAAAATAAGGTATCATGTCCTTGTTATTAACACCAAGTCTTTCATACTGGACTGTTAAGAGATAAGGAACAAAAATCAGTTGATTATACCACACTGAATATATATATTATACTTAACGATTTTATGATTTTTTTTTATTTTAAATACAAATTGGCATATCATTCAAATGATGTATTCATGTATATTCAAAGAAAATTAGACAAAAATATTTCAAATACTGATAAATGAATTATTCTTTTTCCACACTCATGTTTTTTTATGATACATGTATGTTAGAAATTTTGTCAGAAAATTAAAAGAAAAAAATGACTCGCCTCTATCATGCTATCTTTCTCCCATCTAAGCATTTATATGTAGTTCCTTGTCTACTCAGTTTTCTCTGTGTTTTATCGCCATACAGTTCTTCCACTTGTCCTGGGTTCCAGGTCAGTACCAGTCGCCGAATTAAGGTTTCCTAAAGCTGTCTACATACTTGTGCTGAATGTAGGTTTCCTAATGATGCCCTACTTCCGGTGCAACAATCAAATAGCAAATTCTGCTATTAGTACTTGGCGACTCTTCTTTTTAGACTACCTTATGTTAATTAATTAAGATGTGTTTAAAACTTCTGAAAGTCTGAATTCTGTTCAGTAACTTTTTTCATCATCCATCCTCATCAGACCCGTAGAGCAGATAGTTTTGTAATCAATTAAAGGTGAGCAATTATGAGGCAAATTTTGCAGATTTCTCTCGAATTCCAGATATTTTTGAGCATAACATATGT
Organism: Saccostrea cuccullata; assembly: GCF_032062105.1. Lineage (NCBI taxonomy): Eukaryota > Metazoa > Mollusca > Bivalvia > Ostreida > Ostreidae > Saccostrea > Saccostrea cuccullata. The sequence continues at coordinate 61,274 of NW_026926229.1, read as the reverse complement.
TGCCCTAGGTCGCTCGCATGGCGCAATGGTTATAGCGTCTGCTGTAGAGTTGCGGAGTAAGGAGACAATCCATACGTCGCGGGTTCGAATCCCACTGCGGAGACCGGTCCTTCGGATCAGACTGCATAAATCGAGGATCCCATGTCGCTGCAGCTGTTCGCACAAAACGATTCCTCCCTGCTCAGTGGCCTTAAGTACAGGAAATTTTTTGCAACTCTTCACTCGCAAATGGTGGCATCTCAATATGAGTGAAACATTCTCGAGAAGGACGTTAAACAATAAACAAAGAAAACAAAATATGCTGCCCTAGCTTGCAAATCCTTTAATACGGTTTCCACTCGTAACTTCAAAAGGTATAGGAATTATAAATATTTTGTCTATTTGATTTGTGACATATTTTATTTTTTAAAATATCAATCTCATCTCAACGGATCTGCAGTCAAGCCATCCGTTATTTATGGCTGCGAATTATGGAACTATACCACCATGTATATCCCAACATGAGGGGTGTATGCTATGTTGTGCGCGGGGTGTATGCTTCCGAAGCGAGAGAAAGGGGGTCAATGTACGTTCTTTGTCCATTTTCTCAAATTACGGATATTTTTCGCCAGAAAGCATATGCCTACGGAAGAAAGCATTATCTAAGGAGTATATGGATACCTATGAATCCACTGGACACCTTCTAGTTTTATTAAACACCTCGACACAATTCCGAGGATCGGAGCAAGAATGACGCTACACTGTGTTTATGATCGAATATCAGAACAAAGCTTTGCTATATCGTCACTTTTATATTCTTGTTAAATATATGTTTACAATATAAACGTTTGTACAAATTGTCTGTAAATAAAACAGTTCGTATATAAAGATATTGACGAAAAATCAATGTTGTGTCCTGGGTGTATGCAACATGTTGTACGCGGGGTGTATACACCCAATATTTTTCTTAGGATTGTTGTGCGAAGTATAAATGGAAGTTATATTTACACAGGTTTAAAAGCGACAAATAGTGTTGATAAAAGATCTTAATACTACATGTAATGCCGAACCAAAAAGTAATTTCCATAAACGTACTGAAGTAAAAAACAAATTAACTAAATTAAAAAAAAAAATTTTAAACAAACTATCATATTCAAGCATAAAAGACGCTAGATGTACAAGGAGCGATTGTTATCTACATTGTAGACGGCGCAGTGGTCTAAAAAATCTCTCCAAAGCTTCCCCCCCCCTTCCCCAATCCCTGCATTGAAGACACTTTGCCCTTTCTTCGGCTCGTTTTAATCTAAATAAATAATAAAAACACTACATGAATGGTGTATTATGAATAAATCTTTTTATTTTTTGTTTCTGCAACATTTATGTTATCAATACATGTATTTTTAAGCATTTATGACAGTGATGTAGAATCTTTTTGAAGGGGGGGGGGGTACCCGAAAAAAACTTGAGATAAGTGGACTAGCTATAAAAAGGGGGGAAGGGCTTATCGAACTCAAAACTCCTAGATCAGATGGGGTTGTAGGTCCCGTCTTTTTTCAGTACCAATTCTCTCTTTGTTTTTTACTTAAACATAAAGCATAACCATTGCATGGTTATGTTGCAACAAAAAATAGGGGACAACCTGACTTTCGATGAACATTTTCTGTAGTGAAAAGTTGTGTCTGGAACAAAAAGGGGGGGGGGTGATATTACGTGCCTGTATGATATATTAATTTTCCTTTCAACTTTTGCAATATTCGGACTCATTTTTCCTTATCTGATAAGATTTCGTATTTTACAAATTACAATAAACATGTAAAGTCGGCTATAAAAATGCACATTTGTAATAAGGGACGACAATTTTCTGAGGGCATGCATAATTGAAAAAAAAAACAAACAAACTACGAAAGCCCAGAAGGCTCATTCGAGATTCAAGTTTCGAAATACGAGATTCAAAATTCGAGATTCGAAATTCGAGTTTCGAGATTCAAGATCCAGATTAACCAATCAAAAGGCTCATTCGAGATTCGAGGTTCGAAATTCGAGATTCGAAATTCGAGATTCAAAATCCAGATTAACCAATCAAATGCGGGTTCAACATTGATTACTCACCTTTATTATGTTTAATCTATCAATAAATCGTTTAATATATTTATAACAAATGAGTCATTTGAATAAATTACAATGCAAGAAAGAGTGTTATATTAGAAAGAAAGTTAAATAATCATTTGATTTTTGGTCAGCAAGATATACTTCAATTTATATTATGACTTCTTAAATATTAAATAGAATACATAATCAGAAATATATATATTTTTGCATTGTCTACTATATATAAAGGATTGTTGACATAATAATAAAGTTATAGATAGTGACTAAAGATTAACAAAATCCTTGTAGCCTTGATAAATAAAAACCGAGTATATTTTAGTCTTTGACCATAACACTATGGTCAGAGACTAAAATATAAAACCATAACGCTATAGTTCTGCAGCTAATTTAGACTAATCTACTGTTTGATATCAGACAAAATGAATGCTGCATTTATTCTAATTCCTATTTGCAATCTGTATTGTATATATAATTGTTAATTAGTTCAAGAAATCAAAGCCTTAGATGAAGATAAGTAATTGAAAACTTTATTTTAATGTATTCCCTCTATTAGGAAAACGAGCGCGGTTTTTATTTATCAAGGCTACCTTGCCTTTCAAATTTTTAAAGTAACATTTTCAGTGTCGGGAAAAATTGGCAGGTGTTGCCGGTAGGGGTGGGGATTTTGTTAATCTTTAGACACTATTTATAACTGTATTATTATGTCAGCAACCCTTTATATATAGTAGACAATGCAAAAATATATAAATGATAATAGATAAATGAGGGTCCACTGTATTCCTGATATATGTATTCTATTTAATATTTAAGAAGTCATAATATAAATTGAAGTATATCTTGCTGATCAAAAATCAAATGATTATTTAACTTTCCTTCTAATATATATAACACTCTTTCTTGTATTGTAATTTAATCAAATGACTCATTTGTTATAAATATATTAAACGATTTATTGATAGATAAAACATAATAAAGGGAAGTAATCAAATGTTGAACCCGTATTTGATTAGTTAATCTGGATTTTGAATCTCGAAACTCGAATTTCGAATCTCGTATTTCGAACCTCGAATCTCGAATGAGCCTTTTGATTGGTTAATCTGGATCTTGAATCTCGAAACTCGAATTTCGAATTTTGAATCTCGTATTTCGAACCTTGAATCTCGAATGAGCCCTCTGGGCTTTCGTAAACAAACTGTTTTTGGTACAATTACAATTTCACGGTGACGTGTAATTAATATCAATGAATGTCCACTCCTCCTTTATTTTATTATTGTATATACACGTAGTAAAGATACCACCCCCCCCACCCCCCAAAAATGACATAAGACACAAACACACCCTCCTCGGGCCCATTCCTAGAAAATATGTACTCAGCACAATACAATGCCTCAATATTAAACAAATAGTTTACTGCCAAATATGGGCTTATGGGGCCAAAGTACACAACGTAAACTATTACGTATTACTATTACGCATACTACATGAAGGAGAACAATTTTTTTTGGTGTTGATGACATTACAAAAATCTAAATATTTTAAAACTCATTTAAAAAATATTGAAAAAAAGTTAAACAGAAATTATGAGGAAATGTTAAATGTTCAAAATGATGCATGTGTGAAGCATTTATTAAGGAAGGATCTGAATAAGGTGCCTTTAAATCGAAAGAAGGGATGAATTGCTGGTTATCACATTAAAAAGTTAAACAAAGTACCCTGTACATTTACTTCCATGTGCATGTAAAGCCAAAAGTACGATGAACGTATTATTCCAGTAAATCGAATTCATGAACCTGAAGTTGTGCTATTACAAAACTGGTGAATAATTAAGAAAAAAAATAGAAATTTTATCACAAAAGTCAGTTGTTAAGAATTTTTTAATGACATTTCAGACAATGATACTATAGAGTAAAAAGAGGGGTATACACCCCGTGCACAACATGTTGCATACACCCCGGACACAACATTGATTTTTCGTCAATATTTTTTTATACGAACTGTTTTATTTACAGACAATTTGTACAAACGTTTATATTGTAAACATGTATTTAACAATAATATAAAAATGACGATAAAGCAAAGCTTTGTTCTGATATTCGATCATAAACACAGTGTAGCGTCAATCTTGCTCCGATCCTCGGAAATGTGTTGAGGTGTTTGATAAAACTAGAAGGTGTCCAGTGGATTCATAGGTATCCATATACTCCTTAGATAATGCTTTCTTCCGTAGGCATATGCTTTCTGGCGAAAAATATCCGTAAATTGAGAAAATGGACAAAAAACGTCCATTGACCCCCTTTCTCTCGCTTCGGAAGCATACACCCCGCGCACAACATAGCATACACCCCGCATGTTGGGATATACATGGTGTATACGGAGAACCAAGATATATGACACACTGCAGCACGGAGTATGCAAACAAGTTTTGAACCTTCCTAAACTTACCAGATCAGATATTTATGAACAACTCGTGTCTTCTTCCAATCACCAATCATCTTTATTTCTAATTCGCGCCTATTCTCCTTCCTCTGTCTACTACATGTAACTGGGGACCAAATGGGATTCATTCCGGATGTTTATTCCCCCTCCAGACCTACCGACTTTCACATTACATTGTACTTCTGCATCGTTCCCATCAAGATTATCATGGAATTCTATAGTGCATTCAACAGCTTACAAAAACTTTTATTTTGTATATCAAAACATATCTACATGTGAACAATTGAAGATTCTTTCAGTGAATTGAAGACTTTAAATTCATCTCCAAAACTTATTGTATCGAAACCTGCTCAAAATCCCTCGCCTGCGTGTTATGCGGTTACCCTATTACGGGCGTTTTTTCCCATGCAACAATATCCTGTCCAGCCCTTTTGAATCAACATAACATATATGGTGGAACTCTCTCTCAAAATCGTTTGACTTTCACCTTGAAGCTGAATTATGTGGTTCTCCTGAAGATGAGATTTTAATATTCTTCTTGAATACTTACAGTCATGTCCGCAAAAAAAGAAATCGAGTTTAAAAACTTAATTCCATACATATCGTCTTCTCTTACGCACTCTTCAACAGACAAGCAAACACAGATTTATAAATGGATAACCCATCTCTTGTCTGGTTGTCCTTTACCATAAACTACTGGGTAGTGTGTGATATGTGCATTATTTTCTGCATTTTTGCAGTTTTGTTTAATTTTTTTTTTTTTATTACTCAAAATATGTATTCTTTTCTTCTCTCCTCACTTTATGTTTGAGTTATAATCTATTTATGATAATTATCAAGCTAAAAATCTCTGTAATAGAGGAAATAAAAGATGAATGAAAGAATGAATGAAAATTTTTCTATGGAATTTTTTGATGTCGTTAACATTCCATGTTTGTCATAAAAAAAATTATGATCATTCCAATAAAAAATTGTTTCCCATATAAATGATTATATATTTAGCACATTTTTCTAAATAAAAAAAATTATTTAAATTTGGAATAGTTATACTATTTCTCGACATTTAACATTTTTTTTTCTAAAATACAATCTATTTCCGTAAAACTTACTTCGTCTTTAATAAAATACTTGTCTGTATAATTGAAAGAAAATGATAAATACCTGTAATTAACGTTAAATTTTCGTGTTTTCACAATTTTTGGGGGAACATGCATCAATTGACATTTAGACTGAGTTACTCAAATACAGCAACATGACCTTTTTTCATGAATTAACTTTTAAGTCATATAACATTTGCATACCACACTTAAGATTGTATTTGGTAATTTGTAAATAATTATAAGTCATTAGAATTAATTTTCCTTCTCATTTTGTCTGACTGATTTATGTGAATTACGCACATTTTGTGATAATTACTATTCTGGGATGTAAATGTATCAAAATAAAATGTATATATTAATAACACTTCCTCAAACACTGGGAATGTACAAATGAATAAATTCCTTGCTATTTCAAAGACCACAGCATATAGATAATTTGTACGTTGTGCACGTGTAGTCCGTATACAGACTTAATGGAAATAAATCACACCCATGTATAAATTAAAAAAAAATGTACACGTAACATCCTTTTTTTAACACAGTAAGCTGTAATCCGTATCTAAAAGAGAAGAAAATTATTTTCCATTTTATTTTTAACTCAAATGTACAAGATGTACACATTTGTTCATAGTTCAGTCATATGACAATCCTGCTAATTGCAGCTGAGTGTCATTGAAACAGAGAGTAACTGTGCATGATTAGTGATAGTGTAATCTAACTCAGTCTGAAATTTTGGTTACCATTCACGCCTCATATCTTTTAAATAGGAGCTAAAATAATGGCCAAAGTATTTGAAAAAAACTTAGCCCAGTCACTATTCGAATGAAATATAAGGAGATAACGAACGTATGGAATAAAGAACATTATTATACTTTCATGTTAAATACTAAAATCTGATTGATTTAGACGCAGTTAACAATCCGTTCGATTACCCTGAGCCTTAGAAACACACGTGACAACGGGTAACACAACGGTAATGCCACATGCGTGGAAATTATGCGCGTACGGTTCACCGTAGAATTCTCAAAACGTCAGTTGCGCGTTTGAAAGAACCGGAATTAACTTGACGTCAATAAAAGCTTGCGTCCGATATAGCTTACTTGAAAACAACAAACGACAGACGATACATGCTTGCGAGTGTAGGAAACATGCTTGCGAGCCAGAAATAACGAAGCTTTATATGATAAATGACTCTAATTCGAGTATCAAACAAACAACTAGTGCTAATTGTAACGGGGACCGTTACAGATGTTCCCCAAACGCTCCCTAACTCCCCTTTCGTGCCATATCCCCTGTAAGCTTCATTAAATAAGACAAACTCTATGCATTTGAGACTTTAACAACGTTTACCCAGAAGTGTACCAAGTTCATTCAAATTTAAGCATTGCACGCGCGCGCGTGTGAATGCATGTGTGTAATGACCATATCATATTGTCTACAGAATCTATATATATAATCCAAAAGTATTAAAAAATACGCTCATTCAAGTGTATTTTTTATTTTACTCTTTTCACGTGCACGCACGTGCATACATGAGCATGGTGACCATACCTTCTTGTAGAAGTCCATTATATCTATCTATATTCTAAATCCCAACCCGTTTGGTTGAAAACCAAGGGAGTTATTGCTGTTTAAAGTTTCAGCCAATCAGATTGCAGCATATGTACACGCACGTGTATGCATGTGCATGTTGACCATACCTTCTTGTAGAGGTCCATTATATCTATCTATGTTCCAAATCCCATCCTGTTTGGTTGAAAATCAAGGGGGTTATTGCTGTTTAAAGTTTCAGCCAATCAGATTGCAGCATATGTACACGCACGTGTATCCATGTGCATGGTGACCATACCATCTTGTAGAGGTCTATTATATCTATCTATGTTCCAAATCCCATCCTGTTTGGTTGAAAATTAAGGGAGTTATAGCTATATAAATTTTCAGCCAATCAGATTGCAGCACACGTGCATGCACGTGTTTTCATGATAATTGTTATATATCATGTTGTAGGATATCTTAATGCATGGCTATGTTTAAAATTTCAAAGGATTTCATCAAAAAACAAGAAAGATTTTGAGACTTTAGTTTCAGCCAATCAGAGCGAAGCGCACGTGCATGCGCGTGAGATCCTGCGATTTTGACCATGTCATATTGTCTATGCTACTAATATATCCTTATATTATAAGTTTCAAAGCATTTCATCAAAAATGTAAAAAGTTACGCCTATATCAATTAAATCGTTCATTTCACATGTTGCACGTGCACGCTCTTGCAAGCACGTGCGCGGAAAATGACCTTCGTTCCGCAAATCTACATAACATGCCTACTAACCCTAAAAAGGTTTTACCTAAGTCGGATGTGTAGTTTACAAGATCACTCCCGGACAAATAAGTACCCAGGAAGAAGAAAAATAATAACTAGTGCTAATTGTAACGGGAACCGTTACAGATGTTCCCCAAACGCTCCCCAACTCCCTTCTCGTGCCATATTCCCTGTAAGTTTCATTAAAGAAGGCAAAATCTATGCATTTAAGACGTAAACAACGTTTTCCCCAAAGTATACCAAGTATTTCAAATTTAAGCAATGCAGGCGTGCGCATGTGATTGCTTGAGCGTAATGACGATATTATCTTGTCTACACTATTTTACTCATATGCACGTGCACGCACGTGCATGATGACCATACCTTCTTGTAGGAGTCCACTATGTCTGTCTATGTTCTTAATCCCATCCTGTTTGGTTGAAAAACAAGGGAGGTATAGCCATTTAAAGTTTAAGCCAATCAGATTGCAGCGCACGTGCATGCGCATGTTTCCATGACAATTATTATATATCATATTGTAGGACATCTTAAAGTTTGCCTATGTTTTAAATTTCAAAGCATTCTGTAAAAAAACAGAAAAGATATTGAGATTTTTGTTTCAGCCAATCAGAGCAAAGCGCACGTGCACGCACATGCATGCATGTGAATTGTGACCATACCATCCTGTAGGAGTCCTTTATGTCTATCTATGTTGTAAATCCCATGCTGTTTGGTTGAAAACCAAGGGAGTTATAGTCATTTAAAGTTTCAACCAATCAGATTGCAGCGCACGTGCATGCGCGTAATTTCATGAAAAATTTTATATATCATATTGTAGTACATCCTAATGCATGTCTATGTTATAAATTTCAAAGCATTTCATCATAAAACAAAAAAGATATTAAGATTTCTGTTTCAGCCAATCAGAGCAAAGCGCACGTGCATGCGCGTGAGTTCTTAAAAATTTGACCATGTCATCTTATGTACACAACTTATATATCTTTATATAATGAGTTTCAAAACATTTTATCAAAAAATATAAAAGTTACAACCATATTAAATATATCAGTCAGTTTACTCATTGCACGCGCCCGCACGTGCATGCGAATGCGCGCAAAATGACCTTCGTTCGGCACATCTACACAACATGCCTACTAACCCTAAAAAGGTTTTAACTTAGTTTGGTGAACAGTTTCTGAGAACACTTCCGGACAAAAAAGTACCGGAGAAGAAATAAGAAGAAAAAAGAATAATAATAATAACTAGATGTGAAACTCGTTGCGAGCAACGAGAGGTCTTCCGTCCCTTTCCGGAAAGAAAACTTAAAATCGAGCTGAAAAAGTAAAAAATGATTTGCCCACAAGAGGGATTGAACACATTAGTCGCCAGCATGAAATTCCAACACACTAAATATTACGCTATCGGGACCTCTACTCTAAATCTACTTGTATATATCAACAAAACAGTGCTTCTCTCTTAAAAAGAAAGGCGGGTCACTATTCAAAATATAGCGCCAAACGCCACGAGTTAAAAAAAAGAACGTTCTTATAGCGTAACATTCGAGGTTTAGAAAGTATATTTAACACATTTTACAAATTCCATATTGTTTTATATATGCATGTAACACTAAAGCGGTGAAACGGTTATGAATTTTAAACTTTTTTCAATTTCCTGTTTATCCCCAAAGTGAACTATCCTGATTAGTTAATCAAAATAGGTTGAAACGTTTTGCCGAAAAATCTGGCTCGCCCTACGACGGTCAAGGAATCAGACATCATTTATGCTCAATAACTTGAATCAGGTCTTTGAGACAAGAATGCTTGAATAAACTCCATGAAGCGATTGGTTAGTGGTTAAGATTTATACTTACAATATTCATTGATATTCTTTTTTAATTTTGAGACAGTATAACTTATAAGTACGATTTAAGATCTGTTTTTCCGTGGTGCACAAAAGATATTAGGTATCGAATTTCATCTGCACATTTAGTCTTTTCTTTTTTTATTTTGAAAACCAGCCAAAACCAATTATAGAAGACGTTAGCTTGACACAGAACTGCAACGTAACTACGACGTGACAATCCAAGTATTCCTTTACATTTCATTTATCCTTTTGTTTCTTTCATTCAAGCAAACGCTCGGCTGCCTCTGAAAACCCCCATTGCGAAATGTCGACGTTGACTGAGACAGCCGCCATTTTGGACCCGCTTCAGATTTTTGAATGCTAATATCTAGAGTTTAGATTTATCAACATTCAAACAAATTATATAATAAGCATTATAGGGAGGGTTTCTATTAAATTACCAAAAATAAATGAGAAATATTGAAAAACAAAAAAGTTAGAAAATACAATTTTTTTAAATTCGCATGCCGTAACGACCGGAAGAACTGACGACGCACAAAAAGGTGATTCTGCAAACCACAAAGTCACGAACTATCGTCTCCAATAAGTCTCCAGGTCATATCTTTAGCCATTTACGATAAAAAGGGGCGACAAAATTGCATTTTAAAATCAGGAAATTGCCCATAACTTGGCACCAGAAGCGAATTTCCAAATTTCCTTAAAAATGTATCAAGTTCATCTTATTGCGCATAATTCCTGAAAATTTCATAAAAATCCGCCGAACAGTTGCTGAGAAATCGCGTGCACAAAATTTTGGGAAAAAAAATAATAATAATAATAATAATAAGAAACAGTAGAATAACTATAAGGTCTTCCGTGAAGACGGAAGACCTTAATAATAAGAAACAGAGTAAAAACAATATGTTCCCCAACTTCGTTTGGGGAACATAATAATAACTAGTGCTAATTGTAACGGGGACCGTTACAGATGTTCCCCAAATGCTCCGCAACTCCCTTTTATAATCATATTCCCTGTAGGCGTAATTAAATAAGACAAACTCTATGCATTTGAGACTTTAACAACGTCTACCAAGAAGTGTACCATGTTCATTCAAATTTTATTATTGCACACTTGCGCATGTGAATGCATGTGCGTAATGACCATATCATATTGTCTACACAATCTATATATTTTAATATGCTAAATATAATCCAAAAGTATATAAAAAAAAACGGTCATTCAAGTGTATTTTTGATTTTACCCATTTCATGTACACGCACATGTATGCATGTGCATAGTGACCATACCTTCTTGTAGAAGTCCAGTATATATATCTAATATGTTCTTAATCCCACCCCGTTTGGTTGAAAACCAAGGGAGTTATACCTGTTTAAAGTTTCAGCCAATCAGATTGCAGCGCATGTACACGCACATGTATGCATGTGCGACCATACCTTCTTGTAGAAGTCCAGTATATATATCTATGTTCCAAATCCCATCCTGTTTGGTTGAAAACCAAGGGAGTTATGGCTGTTTAAAGTTTCAGCCAATCAGATTGCAGCACACGTACACGCACGTGTATGCCTGTGCATGGTGACCATACCTTCTTGTAGAAGTCGATTATATATATCTATGTTCCAAATCTTATCCTGTTTGGTTGAAAACCAAGGGAGTTATAGCAATTTAAAGTTTCAGCCAATCAGATTGCAGCGCACGTGCATGCACGTGTTTTCATGATAATTGCTATATACCATGTTGTAGGATATCCTTATGCATGGCTATGTTCAAAGTTTCAAAGGATTTCGTCAAAAAACAAGAAAGATATAGAGACTTTAGTTTCAGCCAATCAGAGCAAAGCGCACGTGCATGCGCGTGAGATCTTGCTATTTTGACCATGTCATCTTGTCTATAGTACTAATATATCTTTACACTATGAGTTTCAAAGCATTTCATCAAAAAATAGAAAAGTTAAGGCAATATACATTATATTGGTCATTTCACATGATGCACGTGCGCACTCTTGCAAGCACGTGCGCACAAAATGACCTTGATTCCGCAAATCTACATAACATGTCTACTGACCCTAAAAAGGTTTTACCTACATCGGATCAACAGTTTACAAGATCACTCCCGGACAAAAAAGTACCCAGGAAGAAGAAGAAGAAGAAAAATAATAATAATAAGAAACAGAGTAAAAACAATATGTTCCCCAACTTCGTTTGGGGAACATAATAAGAAACAGAGTAAAAACAATATGTTCCCCAACTTCGTTTGGGGAACATAATAAGGAGATTAGTGAACCGGTGAGTGTGAAATCTTTCTATACATGAACGTAAAGACGATCGACGGTTTTTTTTTTTTGCTGACGTCCTTAATAAGACATTCAGTATAATAAAATAAATGGTGCCTGTTTTGGAGGGTAACATTTGAAATTGACACCCCTCGGAAAACCATTGTCAACCTCCGCTGACGCGTCGGTTGACAATGGTTTTCCTTGGGGTGTCAATTTCAAATGTTACCCTCCAAAACAGGCACCATTTATATATTATTCAATCTCAAAAGTCCAATTAAACAATACTAAACTGGAACAGAGTATAGTCATTGAATCGACCATAGAACTTGATAGAAATGATAACTTTAAACGAGACTGCTGATATTTTTGTCCCATCAGCTTATTTGTCAATAATTTGCCTCGTCTAAGGAATTGTTCATACATAGAGAGCATGCTCTTGCGTATCGAATCAACTGAGAGATACAAATCCCATATGCAGGTGAGGAAGGTACATTGCTGTATTGAAAAGTTTGTCATCACGTTTATCTTTAACTTTGGTTGATAGATTACCATTAATGCCTTTTTCAAGTAAAATATCCAAATATGAAATAGATGTGTTAGAATCTGTGTTTACTTATCTTTTATTTCTAGCCCACCGGGATATACATGTATCATATTGACAAAAGAATGGAAATAACCGTTGTAAATTGACAATACGCCGTCGATATTTCTAATTGTCGAGTTGAAAGCCACAGCAAGTAGTGTTTTCTTCTTTTTATGCATTAGATTTTGGAAAAATTCTGCTTCATATGAGTAGATTGTTGGAAAACCTGGTCGCCAAAAACCACACTTATACATGTGTATTGTCAATCAAAAACTAAAGGATCTTTTTAACATTAATTTCAGAAAACTTGTGTGTACGACCAGAATGTTTTTAACAAAATAATTTTGAAAATGACTTATGACAAGGTAAGTAAACTTACGAGTTCTATTTCTGCTTACAAAGTAGTTAGAATAATCTAACTGTGTCTCGGAACAAACCCTCACCGCAGTTAGAATACCACCCATATACTCGCAATGTAGCAAATAATTGCAGAATCGCTCCGAAACTATTTTGTAGAATACAAAAGGATTTGCACTGAAAATAACTTCCAAATCAATTGTAACAAACCTTCTTGAGATTGTATATGCCTTTTATTCCAAAAAATAATCCATAAAAATTCGAAAATTCAACTTATTTTCTCAACGGTTTCTCTCGCTTTAAATTTTTCTGCCATGTTTACAATCGGAACTCTCTGGATTGTTCATAGTAAATGCACTGAGTACGAGTTATCACCCGTGTTTATTTTGCTACATTGAGAATACACGCAACAAATTCTATTGTTAAATGGGTCTGTAGGACATTTATCATTTTAACGATAGAATATTCTATCTGTTGACAAAGCAGTTACCAATGATATAAAAAAGCCTGGCCCCAAGAACATAAACCGAAAACAGACTTAAGTCAAAATTTCAAATCAATATTACTTTTGTAGTAATTTTGATAACGAAACAAAAAAATTACCATATGTTTAAATTAAAATATTTTACAAAACCTGAACATATTTGTTTCTAGTTATCGTCCAAATCTAAAGAGACATGTCAGACTCTATATTGGTGTCTTTTAATTTTAGAATAATTGGATATATTAAATCAATGTAGGAATAGGAATAAGTATTTTAATTGACAGAAAGTCGTCGGAATACTTCTGAATGTCGAATTGAAGGCCACTTGTTTCATTGAAATCAGAGAACGTTAGGAGGATACCATCTTTGAAAACTTGTTTTACAGGTAAACAGATCTAGATGGACGGGCGATACACGCATGAATACATCTTAATTTGCAAGTAGATATACATATAAATGTATATAAAATGTTTGAATCATAAACATTGGCTCTGACTAGGCAATATCATTGGCTTAATTTGTGGAACCATACAATTGAAAATAGGAACTGTGTCACAGTAGAGATCGGATTTATTGTCACTAAATTTGATCAACAAAAATGTACACAATACACCACTAACACTTAGCCGGAGGTGAGTCGGGCAGGCAACCTCGCTTGGCCATGCTGGACAGCGCTGAAAGAAATTATACATTGGGAATTTATTTCTATGGTAACAGATGAACTATTGAAAAGTGATTTTAAAAGCAATCTGTTATTTCAATGAAAGTATGCTAAATGATGAATATAGCGGCAATGTTAGGAATACTAACCTGCCAGAGCGGACTGGAAGCCGGCATTGTAATCACACGTGACCTCGTTCTTGGTGTAATCTTTCCTGGAGTCTGCGTACTCGTCGCCTCTTCCGGGTCCGCCCACCAAAGCTCCCTTCAGTAATTGAGGACTAGGTCCGGGGTTGTTAAAGTCATTCCAGCTACAACCAGCTGGGGGATTGGGACAAGAACTGCAATCAAAATCTATTCTTTGAAAATATTTATTTATACATCAATAATGTGAAAAAATAATGCGACAATAACATAATTTGTATCCTATTTTTTGTGACTAAGTTTATAACAATTTTACATTTTATATACATATGTTTACGCAACTAATGAAGTTATGAGTCCATTGTTTCCCTATCCCTGGGTTTCCTACCTTCCTCTGTGGTGAGGCTGTCTGGGATAGTTACTGCCGTAGCCGATCTCGTAGCTCATGTGATGGTTATTATCACCAAGTATATAGTTAATCTGGCTCAGAGCCCACGACTTGAATTGGTCCCCTCCAATACCGTCCTCAGCGGCAGCCAAGGCCACAAAAGCTGCGTTTCCTTTTAAATAAGTCAAGAGCATGTTCAGTCCTTAGCATATCCAGCCATAACTTATTGGCTTTCTATTTGAAGTTTGATCTAAATCTAGATCTCATACTGTGAAATCACAAATTGTGATTAATTTTCGTTGTTTTCGAGGTATGAAGAGACCCAAGAATTCATGTCCACCATGATGTGTAAAATGTTACATACATAACTACTCAACAATTCTTCATTCACGAATTCAAATCCCAACGAACAAAGAGTTTTTACGCAAACCACGAACATTTGACCCCACGAAATAAGTGATTTTACAGTACTCATGGTTTTTGGCAAAATAAGAGTTTTGATTCAATAGTTTGAATGACACGTTGACAACTCTGATTTCATTATAACGGTTCTTACCTGCGTATCTGAGAGATCCCCACTGGTCCCTCCAGGCCAGACCACACGGTGTCTGGGCCACAGAACCACCAGGCATGTAGGACTTCACAAAGGAATCCACTAGAGACTTGTACTTAGCTTCCTTTGTCTCTTCATACAACAGAAGCTGAAATTACAGAATAAAGGAACTATTGCAGTATTTTTTAAACGATCTTAAAGGTTACTTAAAATGATTATTTACTCAAAGTGGCCCTTCCCACATCAACTTACTAATTTTCAGAATTTGGAGGTATATCAACTCTTCTAGCACATCTATCTAAACTTAATATGTATCGATATGTTTGTTAGACTTTGTATGTAATACTTAACATCTTGATGTATTTGTCAAAATTAATGAAAATATTCTCCAGCTAGAGTGCATCCTTTTAGCATTTAACTTTACAATAAAAAATCACTATATCAAACATTATGTCATTTAAGGATCATTTAAGCAGACATGGAGTGATTGACATCATTTGGTGATCATTCCTGAAAAGAATCATGGTTGACTTACCTGGCAGAACACGTGCTCATCGTCCCATGACAGAGCCCAGGCGGTCTCGCTACCCTCGAAGTTGGCCTTGGCGTCATTTAAGTACTTGGGTTCCTTGGTGGCCTTGTACAGTTCCATGGCGGCCACGCACAGCTCATCTTTGTATCCAGTGGATCTGAATTTTGAAGATAAAAGATATGTCAACATTTGACATAAAACACACTATTCCTTTAAAAAGTATTGATTTGGATGAGGTTGTTTAGAAATATTAACTTTTAACAATTAACAAGTATCGTTCATTTTCTTTTACTTTATTTTGAAATATCATTGCGAATCTATTGCAAAAGTATCCGATTTAGGAGAGGAACGAACGACAACTCTTAAAGGAGATTTGAAGACATCACGAAAGTAACTCATTTTGCTCTTACTGCTAACATGTTCTACAATATTTTCTATAATCCTACCCGTAATATGATGAGGCATCTGAGATAGGTCCCTTGTTGTAGATACCTTTGTGGGTGCTGGCAAATTGGTACAAGCTCTTAGCAGAAGACAACAATCTCTGGGAGTATGATGGATCTGTTTAGGAATGAAATTTGATTTACTTTTCAAGCTATTCATCATGTCAATTACTGAATACCGAGTATGATAAATGGCAAGATTCGTCCAGTTATTCCTTCAAATGTTGGATAATGCTGTTATCCATCCTTACCCTTTGACTTGAAGGCCATGGAACCAACAGCTAGCGCAGCCGCAGTGATGCCTTCTACGTCACTACATCCGCCATTACTGGCTGTGCATTTATAGGCAGGTCTGGACATTCTCATATCTTCTGGACGACCCCAGAAAGCGTGGTCAGTGCCTCCATTTCCGACCTTGTTACAAAATCATGCGTTAAATTATTTTAAAAATTTCGTGAAAGGATAACTTAGGTATACTAGTAACAAACGAAGAGACCTATAGTTGGGAACAATTTTCCGGAAAGGGTTATATTCCAAGAGAAGTCGTTTTACTGGTTGCAAAGTATATATCAAGTGTTTTGAGTAATTTATTATTTCGAAGGAAATGTGTTGCAAAATAAACGCATATCTAGAAGGGGATTAAGACTTAACATTACCATTACACTTAAAAGTAAAGAAAAGTATCAAAGAACGATTGGAAATAAAAAGAACTTGAAATGCATCGACAAATTTTTTTCGAGTTTGGTCGTCCATGAAAATGATCCTCCTATCTCTATATACTACAAAACTGCATGGATTGAATTTAAAACTGAAACGATGTAAGACTACGAGAAATATATAGTCTGACCAAAGTGGTACACACCAGGCTTTTAGTAAAGATGATACAAGTTCTAGTCCTATCTTTTCATGTTATTATGCATGTACCATTGTAGGCTGGGTGAAGTAGAAATGGAATTCCCGTCGTTATCAAGTTATAATTCTTTAATATATTTGTGTAATGAAACATATGGAGATAAAAAAAAATACAAAACAGGAGCAGAGCAAACACGGACCTCCAAAACATCAGAGGTAGGATCAGGTGCCATGGAGGAGTGAGCATCCCCTGTCGACCGGTCACACCCGCCGTGTGCTCCTTGTCATGATTAGAAAGTGACGGAAAAAATCTGTCGACTATTCAATGTGTAAAGGAAATAATGGTCTAACAATAAGTATGAAATACGTCAGTCAGCATTTGACTTCATGATAAATTGTATTTACTGACAAGGTCATTGTATCGACCGTAGAACTTACAAACTGAAGACTTTAAAGCTTTATCATGACATAATAAATCGGAACTATTCGACAGTACTTGAGCATAGTATTCCTGAGAACTTGGTCTCCAGCATTTCATGAAGTAGTCCAGTGGTGTTCTCAACATGTCGTACATGTTCTGGAGCTGATTTGCAGATTCATAACCATCCTTCCATCTGTTTAATCCGTAACCCAGTATATGGGCCGAGGAAGCCATAGGCAAGTTAAACTTCACGTGGTCTCCAGCTGTTGGAAGAAATCTTTGCAAAATTTATTTATGCACTCGAGTTTCAGACTCTAAATAAAGTAATATTCAGAAGTAAAAGTGACATTTTAAGAAAAAAAAATTTATACATTTATTGGCGATCTCCAAGATATTTTTACGTGTAAATAAACAAAGATCTGTTAAAATAGGCCTGATACCATACCGTCATACCAGCCTCCTGTGAGGTCCACCCCTCCGTCTCCATGGTCGTTCATGGCAGAATCGTGTCTCCATGGAATAGGGTTGTTAGCTGGCATTTTCCCAGATCTTTGGGCATCATAAAACAAAATGGACAGACCCAAAGCTTGGCCGTAATTGTACTTTGTACTTTTGGCGCCTTAAAAATAAAATGACGATTCTAGAAATTAATGACTTATGATGGAAACGGTATGGGGTTTCAATTTGATCGATTTTATAATCAGAACTCCGCAATGGTCACTCTACATCAATTTGAAGATCATAAAATCGAAATAAAAAAGAAAATGAAACCTACTTCCACAAGAAGCTCCAGAAGTCACGGTTTCTGGATGGTTGTTTCCATGTGTTGTATGAGAATCTCCGCCACCAGATGGGGGCTGTGTCGCTGGAGGGTTTGTGGGGGCCGGGGTCTGCGATCCTCCACCTGAATCTCCTCCCTGTCCCTCGATGAAAACTCGACAGTTTGGCGGGGTGTCTCTCCCTGGTGTTCGTCCCACAATGTCGACATTCAGAGAACTTCCCGCGTTAATGTCGGCATCGTAGGGTTTGTTTCTCAGGACATATTCGGTTTTGTCAGCACTGTTTGATACAATATCCGCTGTCCAGATCTTTTAGCACAAAGAAAGTTATTTGTTAAAAGTACAGAGATGTTGCATATGTCTAGTCATTTACGTCGACGGAGTTTAACACAATTTGGAGTTGCCCTAACTCCCTACATTAACCCAAGGAAAGATATTTAATGAAAACAATTTAACTTTCTATCTACTGACCTCTAGTGAATCTATGGCCGCATCACAGGCGAGATGCGCAGTCCAGCCGTGAACGGTAGTAGTTGGAACTAGAGTAAAGGTACCAGCAAAGCCGCCACTCCATTTAGACCTGATAGTCATACCTTGTGTTGCACAATGGGCAATGCCCACAAGACCAATGAATGCCCAAAGACGGAGCATTGTTTCTGTGGAGAATATATATTTTGTGAAATGTGAAAATAAGTTTGCAGCAAAAGCAGTCTGTGAAAAGAGTTCAAAAACTCTTTAGTTAGTTAGAGAGATTACATCAATCTGACACAGACTAAAACAACCATAACCTGTATAAATGAACAGTATAAAAAACCTTCCACCCCAGACACAGTCTAAGCCACTGCATCATGAAGAGAAAAAGCTAGGAAGGATAGAATCAAAATATAAATCAATGTAATAGACAGGATAGCCAATGTCTGTTTTGTTAGAAATGAAATTCATTTCACCAGTGAGACAGGATGTTACTCGTGCTTGAGTTTCATCTATTAACACCATTTTAAAGATTTCATGAAATTTCTACCAGGTCTTCAATGTTCGGGATCAGGTTGCAAACAGTTATTTCCATATTGGAGGTATATCATATTGTCAACCCAATCCAAGAAATGCGTTAAAAAGGTTTTGGCAATATTTCTCAGTGAAATATGAATCATGTTTAATGAAACGAAACAAACTGTGAAAAAAGCAAAGATGAAGCATTGAAAACATCAGAAGTTGGCTCAGGTGCCATGTAGGAGTAAGCATTCCTTTTTGACCTGTCACACACGTGTCCTTTGCTATATGATTGGACAGGTGATAAACGGTTCATGTTTATTATTGTTACATAAATAAGGGATGCTGTTTCGTAAATAATGGGGATTTACTATAGAAAAGTTGAAGTCATCACGTTTATCATTAAGATTACATGTAGTCGTTAGCTTGCAATCAATCTTTTGTTTAAAAAATCCACATATAAAGCGGATGTGTCAAACTTCATGAAGTCTTTAATTTTAAGTTGAAAAGCATATACCTAATAACTGTATGAATGAAAATACTGTTAAACCACAGACACATGAAGTTTCTTATTTTTCTTTTAATAAAAAAAAATATACCCCCAACCTAATATTATACAAGGTGTATTATTAGGTAAGGGGTTAATTTTTTTATCAAAAGAAAAATAAGTAACGTCGTGTGATTGTGTGTTTAACCGTCATCGATATACATGTATCCTTAATGTTGAATTGCCATACAAGAGACTTCTCTTTTAGAATAAATCCTGCTTCATAAGAATTAAAAAAAAATACTATCCATGAGAATTCCAAGAGATTGTTTAAAAACAGAGTTTTCAATAGACTAAATAGATACACAAGTCTTTTCTTTAATATGAACTTCATAGAAGTGCATTGAATCAAAACGGTTTTAGCAAAGTTTATAGATAGCTGATACATAGAAAGGAAAGTTTCCGTTTTCCATTCTAGTTCAAGAAGTTATCTATAATGTCAAAAAGCCTGGTCTATAATTAATCGTGAGTAACGGTTGTACATAATGTATAAAGTGATGAAAGTCATGCGTTTTTCATGTAAATAATTTAGTTAAATAACTTCATTGTTTTTTATACTGGGGATAGAGATTATAATTTGCAATTCATCCTTTGAAATATTGAGACATTATAAATGTGACCTTCAGGATTTTTTCAGTATATCTTGAGATGATTTCGCACAGTGTTGTATAAAGTGATGAAAGTCATACGTTTTTCATGTAAAAAATTTAGTTGTGACCCTCAAGATTTTTTTCAGTATATCTTGAGATGATTTCACACAGTGTTACTTAACGATCAGTGCTGCAGGACTGATAAGCCTCCAAATTTAGTTGCTAAGCTTTGGGTTCAAAAAGAAGGGCATAGAAACTAAATAAACGCACAAAAAAAGACAAAGAAACTAAATTAATGCACAAAAAGAAGGGGGGAGATACTTAGTGCATGCAAACAACAAATTAAAGTCATACGCAACGTAGTTTGAACTTTATTGGGTTCTTCCCTGGAGTTGAAGAGTTCCACTAAATAAAGGACCGATGTGCAATACTTTTAGTGTCTATATATGGATTTGTACATCTCTTCTATAAGAAATTTTGATGAAAAAATCTGGAATTTATGTTTTGTACATTTTTCTTTTCTTTTCAAAACCCCTGGTAACACATGCTGATTTCTTGTCTAAGAACATGTAATGGTATTATAAGTATAAATTTAGAATATCTTGAAAAGTTATCAGTAGGTAAGGTACATTGCGTATGTCCTTAAGCTCAGTTTAAAGGGAAAAGGGAAATGCATTCAGCAACAATATTGGAAGTTCAAAAACATTAGGGAACATAAATGCATGCCTAATGATATTAAGTACTAGTTAGTTAAATTACAATGTGATCTTGAATCCGACACTTATAGAGATCCATATACAATAATCAATGATAAAGTTAAACTAATTATGAAAGTAAGAAAAAATGTAATTTCAGTAAACTATGCTGATAAGTCTTAACATTTGCCTTGTCTGCAGTGAATTTATTTTTAATTTAAGAATGTACTACTTAGAAGTAAGTATGAGTATGGGTGGAAATGATTTTGTTTTAATTAAAAGTTTCATTATCTTCAGTAAAGAAAATTGTACTCACCGCTTATCTGGGTAGTAACTGTAGAAACCGTCCCAGTTAACTAGTTTTATAGCGTTCAGATAAGACTAAGACTTCTGAAAGTCATGGCCTGTAAATCTTCAGGTAAATATTTAGTATTCAGTTTTCGTAACAAACCCTTACCCTCCTATCATTGTACCAAGATAACTCCAGGTTGCAAATAAAAATGAAACTCTCTTTTTACTTATTCACACTGCAATATCAAAGCGTAGGACGATCATTTAGTCAAACTTTGATGGACCCATATTTAACCTTAATGATTGGATTTTTCCACATTTGTAGCAGTGTGCAAACTAACCTTGAGGTACAAAGTGATGATTTTGCAAAAAGCTGAAGGATCTCAAATCTAGAGAGCACTCTACTTGTCCTCTGGGTAATTTTCATTTCATTATATTGATGTTGTAGATTGCCCTATTAGGATGCAGGAATCATGCAAAATCCCCTACATTCTTATGTATAACAATATTTGTATACGGAGAGGGTTGCTTGAAATTCCGAATCTTCCATTCGAAGTTGGGTGATTTTGTAAAAGCTATATCCTTACGTCGCGGGTTCGAATCCCACCGTGGGACATGGAGACAGGTCCTTCGGATGAGACCGTATAAGTCGAGGTGTGTGTCGCAGTAGGTGCTGACACGAAAAAGATCTCTCCCTGATCAATTCGCAGCTCTCCATCGGCAAGTGGTGGCATCTCCATATGAGTGAAAAATTCTCGAGAGGGACGTTAAACAATATACAATCAACATAACACAACGAGCGTCTAACATAGCAAAGAAGAAGGAAAAAATATATCGGACGAGACCATGGATCACCATACGTACTCAATATGGATATTTTGATAATTTAAAGAGAGAACCTGAAGCTGAGGACAAAGTATCACCCAAAAAGAGTGGAGGCACATTTAGTTAGGAAGCTTGAAGACTTGTTTGATTTAAATATATATATTAAATATATTACAAAAACAAGATTCAATTTTAAGGAAGGATTAAAATTTTCCATTACACTTCGGTATTTATACAAAAAGGAGAGTCATACATTTGGATCTCGAGTTTCGCACAGCACAATTTCCTTGCTGGTTCTTGAAGTTTATGAAACTACCATAAACCAACTATTATTAATGTCATTTTATATTCGCGATTTGTCAGTTTGAAATCAATCCGCGACGATATTTTTGCGACCTTGGAAACATTCTCTTCAAAGTATTCGTTAATTTCGCAAATATTCTTCGTCGTGAATACTAGCAAGATTCCAGTATAACAGCAGAATATGCTAATGAAGTTATTGCAAGTCGAACAACTACAGATCAATGGCAACAGATAGCTGAGCAGTTCAGAGTTAGATGGAACCTGGATCATGTTCTCGGTGCTTTGGATGGGAAGTAGATAAGTTTAAAATGCTCCCGAAACAGAGGTTCAATTTTTATTACCATAAAAGGTTCATTCCCTCATTCTTATGATGCGTGATGCTTGTGATTATAAATTAGTTTGGGTTGACGTAGGTTCACACGGTCTATGAAGAGTGTGTATTAAACTAAAGATTCGGCAGAGCAAGGCGCGCTGTAGAAGATGTTTGGGAAACTCACCAACAGACGGCAATACTACATGTAGTACCTTTTAGGTCTCTTACGCCAAGAACCAGACACTATATCACCTATTGTACTAGCGTGTTTCTGTCTTGAGAATTTGATGTGGTTGGAATTTCAATGGGCACTATCAAGACCCTTTATTAGGTAATCTCTTTTGTATTCCTAAGAAGCAGAATTTATTCAAAATTTTCTACTTGAGAAGAAAACACTTGCTATGGCCTTCAACTCGACATTTGTATACTAGTATATCGACGATGCATTATCACTTAACAATACTTGCTTTTATTCATATGTCAATTGGATCGACAGATAAGTTATAGGCCTAGTTCCATGGAGTTCGTTTAACGTCGCATTTCGTAAATTCTATGGTTGTTACAATTATCTTGTTAGCAAATATTTCTTATCATTGGGTCGTGTTTTAGCTGACTTGTTTCATACCAATCGTTATTCCTCTTTTAAAAACTGAATTTATCTATGGATTTTTCCAGATTAATACATATGACTTACGGCGAGTGTAACCGGTCAACAGGGAATGTCTTCTTCTCAATGGCAGCTGAGCCAACTTCTGAAATTTCCAAATATCCTTGTTCCATGGTCTCTTTACAGATTTGAATTGTTTACATATTATATTAGATCGGTCAATGTTCGTCGTCTTCACTTTTTTCATACTGAGACGCTACCACTTGCCAATGAAGGGTTCTACTCGAAACATACAGCCTTTGAGTGGATAGGGATCTTTTTTGTGCTAGCAACTTCGGCTGCGCAGGGCCTGGGTTTATACAGTCTCATCCGAAGGATCAGGCTATACATGCCGTAGTGAGATTCGAACTTGCAACGTAAGAATCAACTCATTACTCCACGACTCATTAGCAAACACTTTAACCATGCGCCACTCGAGCGACCATGAAATATTTGAACAATAATCGAAGTCTCCGCAGTTGATTACCCAGCTTTGATATTGTTTTAAAGATTTCATTTTGAAACAAATCTTTATATATTTCGTATTCGTATAAACTCGTCATTGTTCTTAGGAATGCATTTTAAATCATTTGAAAAAGTATTGCTTTTAATCTCGTCTTTTACTTTCGGCATGTTGTCATCTCTGTTCTTAAATAAATCGCCAAGGTTTGTCCTGCTTTTATTCAAATAAACACAATTATACAAATAAAGCCCTTTCATAAGGTCGATCCATAGATAAACCGTCTTCACAGAGAAGCATATTGACAGAGCACAAAGTTGGAGGTTGATATGCTTTTCTGTGAAGTCGATATATCTTTTGATTGACCGTATAACAGGGCTACATTTGTTATATTTTTTACGGTAATTATCAAAACTAAAATTTGAAAATAATATGAACAAGCGACAAGTTTCCTCATTCATCTTTTTTAATAAAGACCAACGATTAAAAAAAATAAACTTCTTATCCTTATTGTGCTTCCTGTTTTATTGATGAAACATAAGGAGATAACGAACAGTATTCAAGATCAAAAGTCCATTAAAAAAATACAAAATAGGAGCATGGAAGGTTATTGTACAGACCATAGAACTTACGAAATAATGACTTTAAACGAGACAGCTGAAATTCTTGTTTCATCAACTTGTCTGTCAATAATTTACCTCGTTTTAGAAATTGTTCATACGTAGAGCATGCTCTTGCGCATCGAATCAACTGAGAAATATAAACTTCGTATGCAGATGATGAAGGTATATTGCTGCATAAGTAAGGGAAGTTGACAATAGAAAAGTTAAAGTCATCACGTTTATCATAGAGCTTGGTTGTTAGATTACCATTAACGTCTTTTTTCAAGTAAAATATCCAAATATGAAACAGATGTGTCAGACTCTGTGGTATCTTTTATCTCAAGCTCACCAGGATATATCGTATTGACATAAGAATGGAAATTACCATTGTTAATTGACAGTATGTCATCAATATACCGGTATCTAAATATCGAGTTGAAGACCACAGCAAGTGTTTTCTTCTTTTCACGCATAAGATATTGCACAAATTCTGCTTCATATGAATACAAAAATAGGTGTGCTAATAACGGGTACCCATGGGAATTCCAATAGATTGTTGGAAGACCTGGTCTCCAAAAACGACATAGATATAGTCAATCAGAAACTCTAGCATCTTTTTGATGTCGACTTCAGGGTACTTGTGTGTACAATCAGAATGTTTTTAACTAAATAATTTTGCAAATGACCAATGGCAAGGTAAATTTACGAGTTCCATTTTTATTGTAAAAGCAGCTGTCAATGATATCAAAAAGCCTGGACTTTAATTTATCATGGGGAATGGTTGTGTATAAAGCTGAAAGTCGTAAGTTTTAAAGCTGTTGTTTTTGGTGAAATCTTGTGATTTCAAATTTTCCAAAAGTTATTTGGAATTTTTAAGTATCTACATCTGATTTACATCACTTTCTGAATATACTGTTGCACAGTACTCTTGAAGTTTCTCCTTCACTATTGTTGTTATCAGTGAGGAGTAAAGAAAAGGGGCTTCTTTGAACATTTACTGGAACCCGCTTTGTATCTTTGTTTGTAAGGATTATTATGAAGTTTTGAAATCCAATACATATATATATATGTGTGATATATATTTTAATGAATGTAATAATTTCAAAGATTACATTTGTTTTACTATGTTAATAAAATCATTACGAATATATTTTGATATAAAGAAGATTCATTATGAAATTCAAGGCATATATAGTTACATAATACAGAACAATTATAAGAAGTAGTTGAATTGTCTTTTTTTTTCAGAAAAATCAAGTTATATTAGCTATTAGTATTGTGAAGTCAGCACTTTTGTAATTTTCCATTTTTAGAAATATCAAGAATGCTTTTTTAGAATCTATAAATAGTAACACAAGTCTATATGTTGTTACTTGTACATGTATATGGGTCGTTTTCAAAAAAGTTCACTTTTTTGTCTTTTGATCAGAATAGTAGGAAAAATATTCTTTAAAGTGAAATTTTTCCCCCGTTGGTTAATATACATGGTCATACAGCTTATAAGTTATTTTATGATCATCTCCCAGGTGTTGTATAAAAAATATTCTATGCATACCAAGTAAAATTTAACAGTAAACCATGTCACATTAACAGAAATTTTATAACGCGCTTAGTTAAATTATGGGGAAAATATTACCCTGTGTAGATATGTACAAATTTTGCACCTCATATTAATTGAATTCATTCACAGATTAATTTAATATTGGTGTTTTACTGATGCCGCCACTAAATACTAGTATTGTGCATTTAACATTCAGGAAGTGACATGTCTTACCAGTTTATGTCATTCCTGTTACCAAAAAGAAAATGTTAAAATAAAAGTTATCTCACTTTCCTAAGAACTGTTTTCACGATCCTCAATATATCATCATTTTCTGTTGCCTCAAATTTATGAGCGCCATGATTTGAAGTGAATAAAAAAAGGGTTCAAAGGTCGATAAGTTTGTCTTATTGGTAGTGTATAATGAAAATATGTCCTTATCTGTTAATTACCTTCATAATATGCAAGTACTTTTTAAATTGAACAATTAGATGAACTAAGTTACAAAGAAATGGTTTCAATGTCTCGATTATGCATAAAGAGTGCATTATACTAAATAACGGGTGATTTATATGAGAAACATCCGTCCTGTTACTGTCATTCCTGTTACCTTTAACATGGTAACAGTAAGGAAAACTGGACTTCATATCTTGAGTTTTAACAATAAAAACAATTACTTCTATTTTTCTAAGTAATAAAAGTTTAATTACACATATTAAAAAACTTCGTTATGTTGTGCTTCAAATAGTGCCATTATAACTTAAACATGCACTCTTGTAACAGAATGGACAGAAATTGTAAATTTATATAATTATGAAAAATTCTTAGTTTTGCAACAGCATAGAGTACCTTTAATAAACAAAAAATGAAGTGATAAATATTTTAATAGCACTTTACAATTAAATTTCGTATAACAGGATGGACATAAATGTCTTTCATCGTCTCGACTTTGCCAGATTTGACAAAATCATATTTCTATTCTACATTTCTTTCTTTTCTTAACCAATAAAGTTAGAAAAAGTAAATTTTTATTTAAATTGTAGATTTCATTGTCCATCCTGTTACATGTACACTGCTTTGTTCATCCTGTTACTGTTTTGTCCTTCCTGTTATCCGAGTCCTTACTGTTACCAGTATATTTTCCTAGTTTAAATTGCTTTGGCAGAGCAAATGTTTAAATAAGTTTCTGTAATTGTTTATTCTAATCACAAAAATAAAGTACATGAATGTTTTTTTGAACTATAGTATATAAACATTCCGCAATAAGATTTTTCACGAAGAGAAACCCGTAGATTTTGCTTCTGCTTGGTATATGGTAGTTTGACATACTTTTAAACGCTCATATATTAGATGAATGTCAAACATCTTGGCATTCAACGATATTTTTTTTTTCATTTTTTAACAATATACAAAAGATTATTTGATGAAAATTTTGAAATAGAGTTTTACAGCTCTTTTTATGAAAGTAACAGGAAGGACATTAAAGTTTAAATGACTAAGATAAAATGTCAATATTTTTTAAAAAGAAATATTTTCTTTTCTGCAATGCAGTGGATTTTAGTAGTTTATTGCTGTATTATTCAAATAAAGTTGAAAAAATCATAGTAAAACCACTTTCATTTCATTTCATCCGTCTTTGTGTGTAGGAATCTAGGTTATCGAACTTTTTTTAAAAATGACCCATTTAGAGAAAAATAATCAATCAAAAATAAAAATACAAAAGTAGTGTCACTAAAATGAACATTTTTTTTTTTAAAAGAAATGGATAGAGTTTAATATGAATACTAGCAATCTGATTAAATCAGATCCTTGATCCGTGCACATCGATCACATATCATTTAGATGGCTGCGATCCTTGCATGTGAGCGGATCAAAGGACCTGACTTTAATGTGATTGTGGATACTTGCATTTGATAACAATCATTTACACTCGGGAAGAAAATGTTGATAGACAATGAGGTACTTGTGAAAAGTAAAACAACTGAATACAAATGAAATGCTAATTAAATTAACATGCTTGAATTGATTAGAAATTGAATAGATGTAAGGGCAGATCATTCTGACTGCATAAAAAGACTGACAGCACTGTTGTACCTTCAGCGTAAAAATTGTAGTAGTTATCTTTCTTTAAATGCATTTTATTTCAGTTGTCAAGCTAATACCGTTAATTCGTCGTGTGTAAAATTTCACAAAAATAGAAGTTATGTTCAAATAGTAAAGAACAAAAAGAGAATATCTTTAAATCATATATTACAACCCATGTTATGGCGTGGAAAAATGATGGAAATTTTATAAACTTGATAACCTTATAATTTTTATGTCAAGATATGAGGTAACTTAATTTAAACTTAAAGTTAAGCGTAAATACAACTTTATTATTTTTCAAAAATATATGTGTATATTTAATGTTGCACTCTTTATTTATTTATTTTTTTTTTTTTTTTGGAAATTAGTGGCGCACGATATTTTAAAATAAATGTATGTGATTTATTTGAATGGATGTAAATAAAATACTCAAAACAATATATCAGTGAAGAACTTGTATTACCAATTTCAATATTCAAAAGATAAAAACTATCTACAAAATAAGGATACGTGTGGACAACAATCAAAAATTGAAATAAGAATGTATATTATCTATAACAAACTGAGCGTGCTCAGCAACTTCTTTAGTACAGGAAGCTGAACAATTTGATATAATATGCGCTATAACCCCCCCCCCCCCCAAAAAAAAAGAAGAGAAGATTTTCTTAAAATCAATAAGTATGTTTTGGTGTATACTTTATGAAGCATTTGAAATACGTACATATGAAAAAATGGAGATTATGGAAAGTAACTAAGTTAAAAGTCCATTTAAACCATAAAATCGGGAGCAGAACTAACAAGGACTTCTAAAACATCAGAGGTGGAATTATTTGCCATAGAGGAGTAAGCATCCCAAGTCAACGGGCACATCCACCGTGTGCTTCATGCCATGACCGGTCCAAAAAAAGCCTTGGTAAAAATAATGGCCTTACAATTATGAAAAACGTAAACTAGCATTCGACTTAATGTTGAAATATGAAGATAACGAACAGTATTTAAGCTTAGGAGTCCATTCAGATACACAAGAACTGTTAAAGAGCTGCTCATTTAGACAGAAATCAGGACCAGAACAAACAAGAACCTATAAAACATCATAGGTGGGGTCAGATGCCATTGAGGAGTAAGCATTTCGGTCGGAAACATCCGCAGTGTGTTCCTTGTCATGATCGGAGAACGGAAAATCCGTATTCAATTCAGTATGTAAATAACATTTAGTATGAAAATCGTCAGTCAGTATTTGACTTATGATGGATTGTTTTAGAAGCAATGGGGTTTATGTCTCTCAGTTGATTCGATACACAAGAACTGCTCAAGTACGAACAATTATTTCTTAAACAAAGCAAGCTATTGTCAAACAAATTGATGAAAGAAGAATATCAACTGTCTCTTTTCAAGTCGTCATTTTGCGAGTTCTATGGTCAATACAATGACTTTGTCAGCAAATACAATCTATCATTAAGTCAAATGGTGACTGATATTTTGCACAGTAATTGTTAGGCCATTACTTACACAACGAATTTTCCCGTTATTTCCGATCACGGCAAAAATCACTCGGCATGTGTGACCGGTCGGCAGGGATGCTCACTCGTCCATGGCACTTGATCCCACCACTGATGTTTTCGAGGTCCATGTTTCCTCTGATTTCTATTGTTTAATGGACTGTTGAGTTCGAACACTGTTCGTTTTCGCCATATATTTCATCCATAGGGAATGGACGTGCATAGTCTTCTTGTTCAATATTTTCCTCGTTGTAATCAATGAAAAACTATTAGTATGATAGATTGTATTTCATGACAAGGTCACTGAATCGACTATGAAACTTGCAAATTTTTAAATTTAAACGTGTTTGTTGATATACTTGTTTCATCAATTTTTTGTCAAAAGCACGCCTTCTTTGTGCAAGTATACTTACTTGGAGCATGCTCTTACGTATCTAATCAACTTAAAAACATACATTCACATGCAGATGATAATGGTAATTCCGTTCCAAAATCAAAGGGGTTAACGAAAGAAAGTAAAATTCATCACCTTAATCATTAACTTTTGTTGTTACATAACTATCTCTTTTTCTAGAAAATAATTCATATATATATAATAAATTCCATGGTATTTTTTTTATTTCAAGTTCAAAGTCTTTTTATTTCAAGTTCAATGTGGGTGTCTCCATATGAGTGGGAAAAAATCGAGAGGGGCGTTAAACAACAAACAAACAATAAACAAGTTCAAAGTCGATATTTTCAATCTAATCTTCAGACCTGGAAGTAGGCGGTGGCTTCAAATTAAGAGGCTGTTCAGGAAGGAATCTATGAAATTTCAGATATTGTATGTCAGAAAACTGTTGTTCAAATATAAAACAAGCTAGAAATACAAGACAATTTTCATTGATTTAATATATATAATTCTGCCACGGATATAATTTTTTATCGAGATGTTCATGATTTTCTTTTTTTTAAAAGTCATACATGTAGAGTCCAAAACCAGAAATACGAGGACATATCGGGGGACATTCAAGTTACAAACTGTCTTAACAATCGATACGCCATCTGTATGTACAGTTCGATGAAAATATACCGGTATAAGCGCCTAAAACGAGACCGAAAGAAGGTGGTGCAACCCATATAGAATTGAGGGTTTATTTTTTTTTAATTCTAAATTTTAAAAAAAATTGAACAGAGAAATGTTTACCAAATTCTATCCTTCAGATTTCAAAAACTGTAAATATGATTTCATTCAAATTTACAATTTAGACATCAGTTATTTCTTACTTCTGGCACAAATTGGTCAAGATTTAAAAAATGTTGAAATTGTGTACGGATACACTTACATCTACTAGTATTATACCTATAGATTGGTATGAATTTCTCTACTGAAAGGGTTTGTTAAAAGATTGATAATGCGTCTTCGAAATATCTGAATGTTGGATTGAAGTCCACCACAAGTTCTAAATGTAGAATATTAAAATTCTGCTTCAAAGAAATATAAAGACAGGCCGGTTAATAAAGGTTCACAATTAGTGCTTATCAAAATGTTGTCCAACAGAAACTCAAGCTTTAACATCAACACCATAGAGCATTGTACTTATGTGTAGAATCACAGAAGTTGAGGAATCCAGAATAAGTAGGGTCGATTGAAGTTACATGTACTTGGTTGACTGAAATTTTAAAAGTATAAAACAATGAAATATCATGCATGTCACAGAGTAATATAACTTCATAAGTACAAAATAGTAGACGATGGTAACGATGAACACCATTGTCATTCAATTTCGTTGTTAGGTGGCCTATCGTAAATGGTCAGTAAAACATCCAAATATGAAAAAAGATGTGGCATAGATATAATGTTTCATCACATTCAAGAAAAAAAAAAGGATCTGCACATAGGGAATTTTACTTGAATTTCTTCAGAGTTTCAATTTTTGCAAAAATGTTAAATCTTTATTCATAGTTTTTTTTTTGATTGTTCTGGGTGTTTTTACATACTTCAATACCTCGTCTTACTCTATCTGCAATCTGGAATACAGTTTTTACGTAAAATGTTTAAGCTGGGATGTTTGTGTACTAGTATTTAAGAAAGAAATAATGTTTTTTTTCCTTTTTTCTTTTTAAAGAAAATAAAGCATTTAAAATGGCTAACAGTAGAGAGGAAAATGACTTGTAAAAAGTAAATGCCCTAATTAAATATCTGACGATAAACATGCAATTAATTTTGTAACTGTTTCATTGTCCAGTTCCCCATAAGCAAAGAATATGTATGCCATCAATTAAGATAAGTATGTAGAACCAGTTTTTTTTTTCAAGATCTTTCTTCAGTTAACCGACACAAGAAAAAATTTAAAATGTCTTAAAGCTCGTAGTATAAAGAGCTGTCGCATTCGAAGTGAAGTTGGCTCCTATTTTCCGTGATATGCTTTCTTTCTTTTTTGGTAAAATATACGAAAAATTGTACTTCGTTACTTTAAGTTTCTGTACATGTATTTAGTTTCACATTGTAAACATATCTTTACCCAATATTGTTAATGCAATTTGAGAATACATTGAAGATGTAAAAGGAGTTCTTTATCATTGTTAGCTACAATAATTATTTAAAATCTGGATAAAATTTTCAAAATATATAATCTCAAAATTGACTGTAATTACAGCTGCCATATTAGTATATACAATCTTTGTCATTTTGGCCTAACTTTTATGTATAATAATTGTGTACTTATGAAAATTTTTGATTATACTGTATACTTTATGTTGTCATGGCTGTTTGTAAAAAATCTGAAACTTTTTTAATGTTAAGAAGATACATATGAGGACTGTTCATATCACATAGGAAAGACAAATCTACAGCAGGCCTGGCATGGAGAGCCATTCTGGCTTGCAGATTTAACATCCACTTTGAAAGGTATCAAAAAAAAAACATTTCAAGTTATTTATTCATTTTTACAGAAAAAATGAATGAAAGCCTTCATTGGACTAAGAATCATTCTTCTGATTTAAATTTTTTCAACTTTTATTATGTGAAGAAAACATAAAGAGAAGTAGCATATATCTAAAATTATAATTATCTGTGAATATTTTCAGGTGTGCCTGTCTTGATGTCAGTCAGGCGACCCAGACGGCCAGTCAGTGGACACCAGAGATGGACTCGGCCTTGGTCCTACACATCAACTCCTTGTCCCGCAAACTAGCAGTAGCCACTGCTTTGTTACATCCTCATGAAATCCATAGATCAACTGCTTACAAGGTACAGTAGAAATTTAACATAGCTCTTCTGATAATTCAACTGATAATTTATTTCAATTCAAATTTCATCAATTGAGATTACAGCAAAGCTCGGTTACAACGAAGTCACTGGGACCCATGGAATTACTTCGCTATATCCGTAATTCGTTCTAACCGTATAAGAAATTCATTAAATTTATATAGCTGGGGATCCAAGATGACTTCGCTATATCCGTTAATTCGCAATATCCGTGACCAAGCTTTGCTGTACTTGGTATTACGGTACAATTTTGTAACTCATTGGAAGTAAATAATGAATAATTGTAAACATTCAGATTACTAGCAACAATGGTAATAATGTAGCTGTAATTTAAATTCCACTTGATATATTGGGATGGTACCCTCTGTTGTAGAAGATGTGAAGAACTGCTCGGCTCATAAGAGCGACAGTTTTATTGAAAAAGGATTATTGTTTTTAAAAAATGGAAATTTTGACTTAAGGAATGAAGCTTATTTCAACTTATGTTATCCGATATAACATAATTTGGGACAGTTTACACTCTATAAACCGCGAAGCGGTTTATAAATTAGTGTAAACTGCCCCAAGTTTTGTTATATCGGATAACATAAGTTGAAATTAGCTTCATTTCTTATAATTTAATTAATTTCAATGTAGACAATGAGACAATATTTCCTCCAGGAGGTTACAGACTACTAATTTTACCCCTATTTCATTGACCACTCAAGTAGTTCTAGTTTAAATATAGAGGTTTTTTCTTAAAAATTCTTTGGGGTGTTTATGGAGTAGAAAGCGGTTATTTTGGGGCATAAATTGAAAGGAGAGGGTCTGAAAAAAATTATAAAAATGATAATAATGGGAAATTTCGCTTTTAAGTGCGTAGTAAGAAGGGTGTAAAGAGGCCCATATTTACCCTTTCCTCAAAGAGAAAGTGAAAAAGCAGGGATGGGGTTATTTGCGAGGCCATAAAAAGACTTGCAGACTATGAATGTTCGTGAGAACTTGGTAAATTTTTGGACTTGAAATGGTCTTACTCTGTGCCAAGTTTCAGGTACGTTGAGCTGGTGTAATTTTTAAAAATATTTTTTATGTTATAAAGGAATGAATAGCAAAATAATTCATTTGGTAGTCTGTGTCCTATCAAGTCAAAGGTCAAAACTCGTGTTAATCAGTTTATTGGCACTTTTCAGATAATTTGGAACTAATTATGCTAATTGTTGAAAAAAAGAATGGATAAAATTATATTTTTGAGAAATTAAATGAATTTAAATAATTAAAAAAGGGGGAGGGGCACCTGCTCAGGTTGTCAAAGGGTATGACATAATGTGTGCAATTAATGTGTGTCAAGAATTTATGCAAATATGAATTTTGATTCTTTATTTAATGTTGTAGGTAACATAGAACCCATTCCCCACCTATCCTGTTATCTTAAATGTCAAATGGAGTTCAAAACCAAGGTATGTTTTTAACATTTGATTGTTTAGATTACATTATTGTTAGTAGGAAAGAAATGCCTAATTTCTCAAAACTTAAGCTACTTGGTGTTTGTAATTATATTTGTCCCAATTACTTATTTATTTGACACAATAACTTATTAATTATGAATGTGAACTGAAGTTAAAATGCTTTTAAAGTCATTTTTTTAGTGGCTCATATTTAGCAGATTGTGGGGATGCAGGCAGTTGTAGCCTGGATGGGTGACTTAAAAATTTCAGGCCAGTTGCCAGTCAAAAGTGAACAATTTTTGTACCAGAAGCAGAGAAAGTGAGCATTCAGAAAACAAGATACAGCTGTCAATATCGCAGTCAAAAGCAGCCAAGTCAAAGGTATACAATCAACTGAGTCATAGTTTGTATTATTTTGTTACCGGTCACCAGGAGGCGGTCGGTTATATGATATGAAAGTTTTAAGTCGCTGTGCGTTTCTGCGGAGTTAACAATTTAAATAAAAATCAACATTTATCTTGTTCATATCGCTGGCGAGTCAACATTAAACAAAGATTGTCTAAACGTTTAAAAAAAGCACAATAATCGTAAAATTAAATTTTATAAATAATGGGGTAAATATTACATCCAATCCTGATTGACAAACTCTGATTTAACTGAAGTGCGGAGAAATTGGTACGAGTGTTAGGCATAGTCTAAAACAAAGACCGCGTTGTAAATCAACAATTTTACTTTCTCTTTTTAAAACAGGATCTGCTGTATTTATTTGAAATGAAGTGTATATTTAAACATTTCCTATAGATGTTTTTCAAAAATATGATGAAATATTGATTTCTTAAAAGCAAAGAATATTATGTTCTATATTATTTATAATAAATATAATTATATTGGAATATTATGTTCGTCCAGGAGACTAGGATAGAGCGCGTTTTACAATGTGCCAAACACTTTCCCGCCACATCTCAACACCAAAACAAAGAGATTGAAAGAGAAGTAATGTAGTGGTGGATCTAGAAGGAGTTCGGGGGGTGGGGGGTGTTAACATCCTCTAAGAGAGAGAATGCGAGGAGCCCCACATATTATATATTTGTTGCGTTTTTATTTAGTTAAAACTATAGCTAAGTTTAAACTTTAGTTTTGTACGTTTTATGTAAAATCTACTTAAACAGCAAACTCACAAGAGTTCGTTAAGTTGTATCAAACTGAGTGCAGAGACGCAGAGGACTATGCACAGTTTATATTGCCTATACATGTAATATTGTACATACATTATTCATGAATAAAATCGGCATTGTTGCATGCATTTTTTTTCGTGTCACGAGGATATTTTAACAGAAAAATATAAGAATTTTTGTTTAAAAAAACCCAGCATATTTCAGGTTCTAAAATAATTTCAACGGTTATATAAATTGGTTTGCGGCCGATTTTTGACGCTTGCGTCAATATGTTTCTTGTTTGTTTTCTTTTTTATATACTGTTTTCATCTGTTCATCATCATGTGTTGCCTTTTAATGTATACTCTCTAAAACTTTCTTTTTTTCCTTCAGCCTTTGGAAATGAACATCTGCTGTCTGATTGCTGGCACTGATCTGTGATTGTCCAAGACAGGGGAGGTCAGTAAGGTGCTCAACATTTCATATGGGATGTTTGGTCCTACTGCCTTTTTCTACTCTTGTGAAATCTTGGACATCATTGTCGGTGGTCGCATATCAGACAAAATCATCATTTTTTGACCAAGACAGGTGTTTAAGAGAATTTAGATAAACTTTGTGCAGTAATAGAGCTCCACAAGACAGACAGAACTTATGTACTCCAGTTTAATAGAACCTTCTCTACCCCCCCCCCTTTCCTGTTCTTAATAGTGAACTTCCAAGCAACTCCAGGACTAATTGTGACACAGGCATGGTATGTATTTTCTGTGTAAAACAATTGAATGTATGTATAAATGTGTTTTAATTGTTTTGTTCTTTGGTACCTTTACAGTGCAGAGTTGCCTCCCTTTTTTACAGCAGCCTGAAGAATGTATGTAGGTAAAATGTATATTTAAATTCCTTTTTTCGTAAATTCAGAATTATAAAATCCAAATTTTCATAGAATTTATGGTATTTGTTGTCTAAACATGCATATTGTTACAAGAAATATCCATCAAAGAAGTCTAAATATGACCAGGGATAATCCAATTAGAGTTGTAAGTACATGTACCACTTCCTGACAGAGGCTGAATTGACCAGGTTGGATGGTTTGGTTTGAACATATTTTATTGTTTTGGTGTTTAAACAAAAGGATTGGACACAAGTTCTTAAAAACTTAGAACGTCCTCTCCTTTAAAACAATTTGTAACACAAAGTACATTGTTCAAAATTAATTTACACAGGAACCAAAGGTCAATAAGATTATCTAACATAGACAATGCAAATACAGAATTGAATTAATGTTGTATGGACATACTAATCTAAAAACATTACTCAAACACGACCAGATCTCTTAATAAACAATTGCACATTTAAAAATAAACTTTCATTTTCAGAAATTTAAATGTCCCCATAATAGACATGAGTGTTACAATGTGAATTTATCATTCTAAAAATAGCATTGAACAAATCGTTTCTTGGGGCAGTGTATTCACACAAGAAAAAAAGAAATGATATGCATCTTCTTATTTTTCAACTGTCAATAATATTACACCTAAATAAGTCTTTATTTAGGACACAATTTTCTTAATCTAGTATGAATTACACTGAGTAACGATCACCAAAAGTAAAAAATGACTTTTTAAAAGTTTATACATTTTTTGAAGGAACCAATTGTAGTGGATTGTCTTGTTTCAAGAGATAAAGAATTCCATTCCCTTATTGCCATTGGAACAAACGATGATTTATAAATATTTAATCTACACCTAGGGATACCAGGTTGGATAATCTGCTTATAACAGGAAAAGGCTTCAAAGTGAGCATTATTTTAAAAGTAACGTCAAGCGGAGTGGTACGTTTTTGAAGTAACTCATTGTGACGTAGGCAAGTAATGTTATACAAAATGGATAAAACCGTTTAACCAATCAAATGACACGTTACAACTGGAGTTAAATTATCTATGGATAAAAGTGCTTGCATCCTTATCTTCATTGCTCTTTTACACTAGGTATTGACAAAATATGTTTTGTTTTGAGATTGGATTTATGATCACCATAGTTTTCTAACATTGGTCATTTAGGTGCAGTTGTTAGGTATCACAGTGTGGGCAGACATCCCCCTGGGGATAGACATACTGTCCTGTTTCTGGATTCTTGTCACAGAACTGGATTGTCCAAGACCTGAAGGAAGCTGACCAACTGACCTACAACTACACATGTACATCAAGAAGATTGAAATGGTTAGTTATTTCTGTGAATGTAGGTCAGTAATAAAATAAATGTTGTTTCCTAAAATGAGAAATTTTCTCTGACAGCTGTAATTTAAACAAGCTAATTCAGAGAATTCGTGTCCCCCGCTTAGGGAAAAAGTCGGCTCCCCCTGACTGAATTTGTAGAATTATTAAATGTATACATGTATACTGAAGCAAATAAAATACATGTATGTCAATATGCATATAAAGATTTGATTGCTTATTTTTCATTTTGTGTATAGAAGATTTTTTTATATGGAATTTTTATCACACTGTAATGATGATTTTATAACCTAATAAATTTTTCATTTCACATGCTGAATACTATAATTTATTAAAAAAAAAAAAAAAAAAAAAAAAATTTAAAAAAAAAAAAAAAAGAAAGGTTCGACCGAGATTCGATCCCGGGACCTCTCACACTTGAAGCGAGAGACATAACCACTAGACCACGGAATCGCTGTACATTCAGGGAAGTATATGCAGAAGTGAAGTCACATACATGTATATATTCATGTTTTCATGTTCAGGTATTCTGTTTTACACAATCCATGGTGTTTGATTTATTTAGCCTTTATTAAACAGTTCTAATAGATGTACAGTGTAATAAGAACATAAAGTCCGCCGAGAACCTGTTTTATACGCAATAACTCTCCTTCATGCCCCTGCGCTAAAAATAGCGATATGTAAAACTATAAATACTAATAAAACAAACTGGGCTAATACTGGAGGGGCGAGAGATATATGGGAGTTCTGATTAAGATTACATTGCATAAGCTTCTTCTTTTTATCGCCCGGAAATAATAGTAATTACACACAGAAAAATGTATAAATTTACGACCTTGAACTTTGACCTTTTGACCTCAAAATCAATAGGGGTCTTCATTAGGCCACAGGGAGTTGTTATGTAAAATTTCATTGCAATAGCTCAAATGGTTCTAGAGATTTCGTGTGGAAACGAAAGTGTTTTAACAGAAAATTTGCTTATTTATGACCTTGACCTTTGACCTTTTGACCTCAAAATCAATAGGGGTCTTCTTTAGTCCACAAGGAGTTGCTATGCTAAATTTCATCGCAAAAGCTCAAAGGGTTCTCGAGATATCGTGTGGAAACGAAAGCGTTACAGACAGACAGAAAGACGGACGGACGGACAAACCCAAATTAATATCCCCCACTTTTCAAGCGGGGGACAAAAATTTTAAAAAGTCAGAAGATCTCTTTTTAGAGACTGCTTTTAAAGCCCGAGATAATAAGCACCACCCTCAAATTTACCTGGTCTGTATCCTCCTGTCAATCAAATAAATTAAGGACCATCATTGGGTACTTGAAATTGATTGACATTTGGTTACTAGTCCCTGTGTATTTCTCTTTCGACTTGTTTGACACGATTGGCCAGACCATCAAATTAACTTTCGGTCGTCTGATGTTTACCGCTAAATCACTATCGTAATGAGGAAGCCATTTCGATACAGACAATTTTAACTTGATAATTGACTATGATTATCTTTATTACAAACATTTCATTATAAAATGAAAATGATCTCATAATAGTGTTTCAATACAGCAAATCATGATTGTGTATATTTTTTCTAATGAAAAGTGTATAGGCGACTGTTTTCAGTCGTTAAAAAGATTCTTGTTTTGAGACGCGGTGAAAGCATTATGGATTATGAAGGAGAAAATAAACTGGTAACATTTTTTGCATATATTGGACAGTAATGTTGAAAACAAAATGTCTGATTAGTAACAACTTCGCCTGGACAAGTATTAAATATATTAAGAATTTCTTTCTTTTCTCTTCCTTTTTTAATAACCGAGCATTTCTTGCTACATGGGTTGTTACCTCCAATCAAGGTCACAGGTGTTAAAAATAGTTTCGAAAGAAATACGCAAGTTAGCAATAAATTATTATGTTGTTTTCAGTTGTTTAATTTTTATCTGAATTTACTAAAAATACATATTATTTGTATATAATTCAAACTTTACGAAACCATCATTATCGCGAATTTTTCACAATAAGATACAGAATATGTACATCTGCTAAAAATTGGACCACACGACTTAAACAAACAGGAAGTAACTGTTTATTTGACGTGATCAAGCTCTATTCATTTCCCCAAACTGTTGGGGAACATAATGACCAAACTTGTTTCTTATTATTATTATTATTTTTCTTCTTCTTCTTCTTCCTGGCTTTTTTGTCCGGAATATCTTGAAACTGTTCATTCCTGTAGATTATATGAAAAGACATGTTATCTAGATTTGCGGAATGAAGGTCATTTTCCCGATCAAGAGCGTGCACGTGCAACACGTAAAATGACCAATATAATCGATATAGCGGCAACTTTTTTATTTTTTGAGAATTGCTTTGAAACTCATATATTAGGATATATTATATAAACCAAACTTGCACAAATGTTCACGCACTTGCACGGTGTTCTCAATATTTTCTTGTTTCTTGTCATATTTGAAATTTTGAACATAGTCCTACATTAAAAGATCTACAGCCTGATATATAAGAATTTTCCAAGAAAGCATGCGCAATGCACGTGTGCTGCAAATGATTTGAATTTATTGGCTATAACTTTGTTTTCAACCAAACAAGATGGAATTTGGAACATAGATAGATATAATGGACTTCTACAAGAAGGTTGGTCACCATGCACATACATACATGCGTGTACGTGCGCTGCAATCTGATTGGCTGTTTAAACAGCTATAAGTCCCTTGCACTTTTCAACCAAACGGGGTGGGATTTAGAAATAGATAGATGTAATGGACTTTTACAAGAAGGTATTAAATATGCTCATGTATATGCACGTGAAATGAGTAAAATCAAAAAGACACTTGAATGAGCGTATTTTTTGTGTACTTTTGGATTAAATACTTTAAATTTAAATATATAGATTGTATAGGCAAGATGATATGGTCATTACGCACATGCATTCATTGCGCATTTGCGATGCTATGAATGAACTTGGTACACTTCTGGGTAAACGTTGGTAAAGTAAATGCATTCTATTTAATGAAGTTTACAGGTGGCACCAAAAGGGAGTTGGGGAGCGTTTGGACATTGTAACCCCCGTTACAATTAGCACTAGTTGCTTATTATGAAGAGTTTAAGATTTTGAAAGGGACAGGCAAGGATGAGTATTTTACTTTTGAATTTTTACCTGTGTTTCATTATTTTTCATTTTAACAACAAACTCTAGCTATCGCTACTGTGACATACAATGTATTAAGGACTTTTAACAAAAGTTTGAGATTTTGCTTGTAAATAAAACAAATAAACTGAAATTAAATTTATAATTATCATCAATTATTTCTTATGATATTTTTTATTTATGGTGTTGAGATTTTTTAATTAATTAATGATAAACATTGGCCAACAATGTGTTTTGTTCCTCTGTACATACTGTTTGTGTATAGGGATTATCGCTTCCCACGGTCTGCATGACCGTCAGTGCCTCGGGGTTCCACACATGTAAAATTTAGTCCCTCCCCTTTCCTGAGAAAACCGTACGGTTAAAAATTTCGGCCTTTAACTCAGTTTTACTGTATCTTAACAGATTCAGGTAAACTGTGTGCACAAAAAATTTTCGGGTTTTTAATTGGTATACAGTGAAAACTTGTCTTATTTTGATGTTGTTCATTTTGTAACCTTGCCCTAATAGGAATTGAACTTCAAGTCTCACTGATTTAAAAATGTGGCCTGTTCCGGAATGTTTTCTAATTTGGCCTATTATTTGGGAACCAGTGGTGGTCGGATTTAAAAAAGTTTAATTGTCAATGAAATCAAAAAAGATGTAGGTTTAATACACTACTTCAGAAAAACAAAAGATAAGTTTTGTTTATTTAGACACAGAGGAGATTTGTAAAACAGGAATGAGAGAATAATGTTGTAATTGTAGGTGGAGTCGGAGCTGCAGGCTCTGTGCTCGGGGGCCTTCTCCAGATTTGTGTACTCCTCCCTGGCAGGGGAAGAGGTGGAACTCGTCAACAAGGGGCGAACAGTTCAAGTCTGGTAAGGGATACACTTATAATACCAAATACTCTAGTCAACTGAACTAATACTGGCCAAAATATATGCCTGGCATTGTATATCTTTTGGTTTCTCCCTCTTTTTACTGAAAAAAGTACATGTAATTATGACAAACAGCAAAAATTTATTTTATGGATAAACAAATTGCAAAAAATAAAAAAAGAAAAATAGCCAGCATTTCTACAATGTATAAATTGCTTAGAGTTATAATGTAGTACATGTATTTTAAAAACTTTCTTTTTAACAGTAAAATTCCCAATTTTGAAAGTTTCCTAATTCCTGAAATAAGGTATTCGGTAACTCTTTCAATAGAAACTCTGGGTTTATTATTTAAGTTGGGAAAATAGACAGGAATGTGTAGACGCCATCAGATGACTCAGATTC
This sequence comes from Saccostrea cuccullata, assembly GCF_032062105.1. Classification (NCBI taxonomy): domain Eukaryota; kingdom Metazoa; phylum Mollusca; class Bivalvia; order Ostreida; family Ostreidae; genus Saccostrea; species Saccostrea cuccullata. The sequence goes on along the minus strand of NW_026926229.1, from coordinate 19,156 downwards.
CAGAAACTTCTGAAGGCAGGGTAAGGGCAGTTCATTGTGGACTTGCATCAGTTATCCCCCTTCAACTGATGGCCCTAATGTCCCCACTGGATCTAGAAATCAGATCCTGTGGATTACCAGTGGTGGATCTTGACTTTTTGAAGGTATTTACTGATATTTTATGGCCTGCAAATCTTGCAATGGCAGTGAAGTTTTTCTTGGAAAATTTATTGATGCAGTAAGTATACACTGTATTGTAACCTTACAAACAAACTTTAATTATTATTAAAGGCTCACACCATGTACCAGTTTGGTCTGATGGAGACTGATCAAAACATCCAGTATTTCTGGAACACGTACTCTGAGTGGACTTAGTCAGGAGAACCTAGGAAAATTTATCAAATTCGCCTGTAACCAGGAGAGGATACCCCAGACCTGTCCCTGCAGGGATGGGGGTGCTGACTCCATGCATGTCCCTCCCTATCCCATGAAGATAGCCCCTCCCTATCCCATGAAGATAGCCCCTCCTGATGGACCAGGTAGGAAGTGGTTGCAAGAATATGAGGAGTGGATTTAGAAACAATTTTTTATGTGTACATAAATTATGTGCTCTGTTCAGTTTAATGATGTGTTGAGTATAATGACCAAGCGTGCATGAATGATTCATCCTACTAGGATGCATACTACCAGATGTACTTGCTTCAGATGCCAAATCTGACGTATATTTTTCAGTTGAGAGAACAGGTTAAAGTTTTTGGTGCAGGATTCATTTCCAAGTAACTGTGAGTCTCATAATGACCAAACTTGCTTGGATGGTACATCTAAGGGTGCATTCTACCAGGCTGGCTTCGGATACTGAATCTGACCTACATCTCCTGGATTAGTGAAAAGATTAGTTTTTTATACAGGTTTCATTTCCAAATTCCAAGTAACTTTGAGCTCTATGCTGAGCAAACTTGCATGGATGATACGTTTTAGGATGCACACTAATGGACTTTCTTCAGATTAATCTGAATTCTACATACATTTTCCAGATCATGGACTGGCGCCCTTAAACATTATGGGTGCAGGTCTATTACCAAGAAACTACATTTATATATTAGGCTTATATAAACCAAACTTGCACAAATGTTGCATCAAGGGATGAAAACTCTCAAACTTGCTTCAGATGCCGGATTTTAATTACGTTTTCATGAAGAAGAACTAGTTTGAACTTTTTATATAGGTCTATTCCAAAGTATCAAATCAAAATTGCATAAATTTTGCATTTTTGGATGTACACTTTTTGTTGGTTAATTGTTTTGACTTGTTTGTAAAGACAACATTCGTTGAGGTGAGCTCTGTATAATATCTGATTACCTATAGGTGCTCTGCACTCCTGAAAATATAAAATAAAATCCTGCCCCACTGGTGAAATAAATTCTATATTCAACTGCTACAAAACATTGAATATCCTCTTTATATTCAGCAGAATTATCCCACTGAATTAAAGGGAACTTATTTTTAGGTGCACTTGATACAGCTTCCTGGATGGTGTGTAGGCGTTTGTCAACATGTGAATTTAAAGATTAACCCACATGTATTTCGGGGTAGGTATATGTACATGTACAATGTATTTTTATTTTGGGTGCACTCAATTGGAACCCTTTCTTTTCCTGAATAATTATTCTTTCTGCTTGATTGGTTTGGAAGGGTAGACTAAGAAGGCCTTCGTAGCCTTCAGCACCAGAGAGGGAAGGATAGCAATTCCAATATGGCATCAAGTGGGTGGGTGAAAACTTTGGGGACTTTTATTATTGTAAATAAAACAAATGAAACTAAAACAAAATACAATTGCAAGAAAGTATTTTTTATAATGCATGAGGGGTAATTCTATTACGAACCATTTTTCCTAAATCAACCATCAAACAACGCACAGTTTCATTAACCATGTAATAATGGGATGAAGATGTGACCTGTATGTAACTTCCCTGAACATTCTCTCAACTTTTTATAATTTTTATACATTTAGTTTAATATTCGACTGTCTAAGGCACTTGATGTTTTTAATTAACCTTTTTTTTTACCTATTAAACTTCCAATACTTTTATATTAAATATATTTTACCACTCTTAGTTATCTATTCAAGTTTCCCTTTCAAACTAATATTTAATGCTTTAAATTAAAATATTCAAATTTTTAAAAAACAACAACTGCAGTTTTTCAAAACATTGCAGATGATATTCCACCATTTTCAATACCCTTCTGAACACTCGATTTAGACATAAAAATTCCCACAGTTCCAACATTCCCCTCTGCTTCTAGAAGGGTCCCAGTCAAGTGCGCCCCCTGGTCTAGATTTTTTTAAAAAGAATTAATCTTTATACAGTGGAGCCTCATTTATCCAGACGCTTTGGTTCCCTGTCAATTTGTCCGGATATGTGAAGCATCCGGATACCTGAATCACCAGTTAAACAATACAAAATTACATTTACAAATTTCGTTCTGATGAAAAATCGTCCGCATACATACTGAAGCATCTGGATATCTGAAGGTCCACTGTATTCTCTTTTATGTATGACAGTATATTAAGAGAATTTTTTGTGAGGATGATGAGGTTGCTAATAATTGAATATCGCTAAAAATTAATCGCAAGTGAGACAGGTAATACTTGCATTTTAAATAAATAATATAGTAAAAAAATAAAGAAATTGAAGTTCTTTAGTCTTAAAACATTCTTGTGGGCAAAATGAGAATGTTCCTATCAATATAATTATAAATAAGGTACAGGAAATGCTTTGTTCTTTAAATATATCATGGTAAATAATGTATTCATTGTATTTCTGTAGGTTGGACAAATGGAGTATTGCCTTGTATTTCTCCAACTGGAGCTGTTGGGATGGAGTCCTGAGACATTTTCCGTAAAGGTGTCTTTCCAAGAATTCTGATGGAGCCTGGAGCAGAGTTTGGAGATATTTTAGCTTTCCGTGTTCTTCCAAGGATTGTCTATTGGTCTTGAGATATTTTCACTTTTCATGTGAGATAGACTCGGGGGATTTTAATGTAGGATCAATCACATCACATGTAACTAACTGGAATTGTAGCTTCACAATGTTAATATATGGGATTGAAACAACATACTTGACATATGGGCCATAGCAATTTATTGAAGCAATAATTTTACAGACTTATTTATTTTTGTATTGTGCACATGACATTTTCCATAATTGATCTGGGATTATGACTATAGCTTTGGAAATTCTTAGTTGTATTATATACACACATATTATTTTTTTTCGCTAATATCTCTTATTAGGAGATTACAGTTGTTGTTTTGAACACTTTTCTGGATGCATTATAGGTTTCCGATGTTATTTGCTTGAAGGAGGTGGTTGTGAAAGAGGGGGGGGGGGGGGGGTAGTGGGTGGCCAAGTGAACCATAGAAATATGTTATTTTGAAATTATCTAAATATAGTATTAAAGATTTTGCTTTGTTTATTTCTTTTCATGTTGTTGACTTACATGTATCTATAGATAGTAACATCAATGAATTTTGCAGGCAAACATGAAATTGTCTATAATGTTTTTGATCTCTTTACATGTACCCCAAGTACTTCATAAAGTAGGATAAAAGAAAAAAATTATTGACCAACTTGTTTTAGGTGTGCATTTGCTGAAGAGAATTAATTAATTCTTTTCAGGGCTTAGAACTGTTTTTAAAATTGGTTATGTAAATATTTGCAGAGACCTGAAGACTATATGTTGTGCTTTATGATTCATGAATTAAACTCGGTCAAAGATGATTCAAAGTCAAACATGCAGAGCACTTTACAATGCATATTTGGATGCTTGCATTTGACACTCTTAATATCTATAAGTGTGCTCTAGACACAGACTATAGTACAGTGCAGGCTGCTTTAATGTACTTGATATTCTAGAAATCATACTTGCATATGTTCACCTACACATATGGATGCTGGTAATCTTATGCTTTGTATACTAGAAGCCTTATGCTTTGTATGCTGGTAATCTTATGCTTTGTATACTGGTAGCCTTATGCTTTGTATACTGGTAATCTTATGCTTTGTATGCTGGTAATCTTATGCTTTGTATACTGGTAATCTTATGCTTTGTATGCTGGTAGCCTTATGCTTTGTATGCTGGTAGCCTTATGGTTTGTATGCTGGTAGCCTTATGCTTTGTATGCTGGTAATCTTATGCTTTGTATGCTGGTAATCTTATGCTTTGTATGCTGGTAGCCTTATGCTTTGTATACTGATAGCCTTATGTTTTGTATGCTGGTAATCTTATGCTTTGTATACTAGAAGCCTTATGCTTTGTATACTAGAAGCCTTATGCTTTGTATGCTGGTAATCTTATGCTTTGTAACTACTGATAGCCTTATGATTTGTAAACTGGTAGTCTTATGCTTTGTATACTGGTAATCTTATGCTTTGTATACTGGTAGCCTTATGCTTTTTATACTTGTACCTTATGCTTTGTATGCTGGTAATATTGTGCTTTGTATGTTGGTAGCCTTATGCTTTATATGTTGGTAGTCTTATGCTTTTTTTACTGCATCTGACCTATATCTACACTATTTCATCATAACTTGCTTTTGTTGCAAGTCAATAATCAGCCTTGCTCATGGGGTACATCCACCTTAGGCTTTGTTTTCAGGTGCTCTGGTATTCCAGGGTTTTGTGTATGTTCAATTTATTTCCATCATTTATATGTCAGAGCTGTATTTATATGTTGCAATTTTTTTTTATGTAAATAAATATGTTGATGAATTTATTATTAGTTCTATAAATTTTTATGGACATTTCTTGTCTATCATGCAATGCCTTAGAAACTAATAGGCCTTTATACATAGGAGCAGCATGGCACAGTGGTTGGATCATTTGTTGTAGAGTTATGTCTGAGTACTAGGACTTGTTCCTAAAATGTCTCTTAGGTTTAAATCTGGGATATCCCCCCAAGAAACATATATTAAAGATCAGTCCTTCAGGCCAGGCACTGGGTGCCCAGTATAATGAAGTTCAAATTTGCAGTCCTCCAACGTCAAGTGGTGATATACCAGTATCTCAATATCGTGGACCTATTTGTATCAGAGCTGAATTGGATCAAGATGTACAATGTTCTGATTGTAATTCAAAGTCTAATGGCTATTAAAGAGAACAGACTTTAAATGAATTTCATATTATAAATTCTTTTAATTTGATATGCATCTAATTTTTGAAATAGAAAAAAAGTTTCTAATTTAAGGAGGAATGCCACAACTTTTTTTTATAGGTCTCTGAGTCAACCTTTTTAAACATTGGTTTCAGCATTGAAAGGTCAACATTAGCTCTTAATTATTTTATATGATATTTATTTTAGTATTTTTTTAAGAAAATGAAACAAATTATTTATATCCAAATAAGTTGTTTTCGAGTTAAAAGTTTGATGTGTAGTGTCAGACTCAGAAACAGATGAGCACGAGATTTGCAAGCATAGTAGGCCTTTTAGCTCATGACATACTGACCTGCCTAATTTATATTCTGGTAGAATTATTAAGAAATTAACTCCGGTAACTTTTAAAGATTTATCACAGAGAGAAAATTTAGAAATGGAAATATTTATCCTTTAACATCAGACAAATGTACAACTTTTTGATACATATGTTTGGAAAAAAAAATCAAGTCATTAATAAACATAGTAATTCTGATCTCCGTTTATAGTCTTCAAGGCGTTATAAAATACTAATAGAATAATCTTAATGAAAATGTAAAAAAGAAAAAAATTCCCGAATTAAAATAAATAGAAAGTTGGGACCCTGTTCAAATTCTTAAATTAGCATTCAGGCACGTAGCATCGTTTTTGAAAGTGGGGGGGGGGGCAACCTGAGAAAAATTGGTTTTGGGATTGGTAACAAGTTTTTGCCACTTTAAAAAACCTTTTACACTTGTTTACATGGTTTTATGAAAATGATATTTGACCAACAAAACTATTGTTTTTACTCAAATTACGAGTCACCATGGAAAATCACAGTAAGATAAGAGAAAAGCTTCTATATCTAAAAAAAATTTCAAACAATAACATTTAAAGGAATATTCTGAAAAAGTATATAGGCATTATCCCGCATAGGAGGCAAATTGAAAGGGGGCATATTGAAAGTGGGGGGAGGGGGTGGGGCTTAACCAACAAAAAAGGTCAGCCCTAGTTTTCAATGCCTATATTACATGTATGTCTATCTTTGCAATAAAAGTGTGTATGTGCGTTGGTGGATAGTTAGGCACCAATTGTCATGGCAACACAAACAAAAAAACACCAACCCCACCCCACCCACCCCACCCACCCCACAAAACTGTGTTGGTGCACTCCAACAAACTAGTTACATGAGAATTTAGACAAAGGTGTAACGTGAAGCGGTCACCCATCCAAGGGTTAAACAGACTCGCCACTGCTTAACTTGTCTGAAATAGAGAGAAACTACCGCCATCACTTGAAAAGCTAACTCACTAGCGAGGCAGTATAAGCTCCCTATATACTGTCCGCTACGAAAGCATTTAATATTTAAGAGCATTCATTTGGTTTATCTTTTACATTTGTCTACACCAAATTTGTCTTTAAAAATTAAAAATTCAATATTTCTTAAACTTTTATAAAATAGTCGTTGTTGAATAAAACGCATGAATCCATTAGAAGTTCATCGGTTTCTTAAATTGATAAGAATATGTCCATGACACACGGGCCATTCCAACAAAACCTCTAAAGCTTAATTTTTAGCTCTACTGGTCAGAGACCAGAAGAGCTTATGCGATAGTAAGGTGTCCGTCGTCCGTCCGTCTGTCTGTAAACAATTTTTCAAAATGCTACTCCTCCTACAGTTTAGAATTTCTGTGAAATTCCTTTAAAATGCTATTCCTCCTACAGTTATGATCTGATTTCAATATAACTTGGCACACAAGTAGACTACACAAAGATACATAAAATATTGCATCGGTTTTTGATTTCGATGAACAGTATTGCCATGGTTACTAAAAATAGAATTTTCTGTGAAATTCCTTTTAAACGCTACTCCTCCTATAGTTTTGGTCTGATTTCAATATAACTTGGCACACAAGTAGTCTACATTAAGATACATAGAATAGTGCATCAGATTTTGATTTTGATGAAAGGTGTTGCCATGGTTACTAAAAATAGAAATGTCTGTGAAATTCCTTTAAAAAGCTACTCCTTCTACAGTTGTGGTCTGATGGCAATGGCTTCTTTTCTCATCCTTTGTTATACGTACAAACCAGTAGAGCTACAGTCTCGACAGAGACTTCTGGTTCAGAATATAATACTAGGGACCCCTCCGAGGGTTCACTCTGAGAACAATACATGGATTTTGCCATATATTGAAGGTGGGGATATACATGTACTAGTATATCATTTAGTGAGCTGCAGTGATCACAGCTACCTTTAGTGTAAATCTGACTGCTGTGTAAAAACCTTGAAGAAAAAAAAATGAATGAATTTGCTCAAACAACATTTTGCATGAAAAAGATTGAAAATCTCAAAATAAATAGTTTTTACCCCTTTTTACCCCTTTGATCTCAAGATACATGTAATAAATAATTGCTTTCAGGGATCGTATTGTAATTTATGAAATAAAAGAACTATTTTCACAAGAAGATGTCCTATAGGCTACACATCGTCGCAAACCACGGCCAAAATGTATGATCCTCTCCCAGTCTGGCCGTCTAGGAGAGAGCGGACTCCGAACCACGGCTTGAGACGATGTAGGACTTTGTGAATCTGTAGGGGCACCTGTTGTAAAAAGAGAAGAGTGGACTGCATGGTTAATCGTCTTAAACGACAACAAAATAATCAAAATTACTTTATAAATGAAATAACAAGAGGCCCATGGGCCACATTCGTTCAACTGAGTAACTTTGGCCATGATATTCTTTACCAGATTTCCCTTTGTAATACATTGTATCTATTATGACCCTGCCCTAGCTATTAAGGTTCATAATTTGGAAGATGTAGAATCTACACCACCCCAGGATACTTTTTCGTAAGTTTCAGCTGATCTTGACCATTGGTTTTTGAGAAAAAGATTTTTTTTCAATCCTGGGAGGGGTTACATGTAACACGAGCCGAATGCCCATTTTTTTTTGGGGGGGGGCTTAAATTTGCAATTACAGTACTGACCGGACCCAACCTGACAGAAAGCAGTCCCAGAAAGCAGTGCTCTGGGACTGCTTTCTGTCAGGTTGCGTCTGGTCGGTACTGTTCGTTATTCGAAGTATTTCAGTAATGGATTCTTCAGATTTACTTATATGCATTCAAATGTTTCAAGTAATTGTGAAAGTGATATCTGGAATCTAAACAAGCTAAAGACTTCACTTTTATTTTGTTTTTTTTTTGCCACATAATGTCTATTCTGTAACCTGAGAGTTACAAGTGTAGATATTGTTTACAATGATTACAGCTGCAGAACTGTAGCTCTCCGAAAAATATGTATATTGATAGACCGGAGAGGTACAGTGCCACCCAATGAAAAAAAAAACTGTATATTTATTGCGCACAAAAAAGTGCGCTCGGTTCTAGATTCATTCTTCCAAATTCTTACCTCATTTGCAAAAAAGTTAGATTTCAATAAGGTCCTTACTTCTCTATCAATTACTTTCGTAGTTTACATCTGCACGAAGCGCGTCGGACCGAATTATCTTTCAAACCAAAATGGCAGTATAAACAGACGTAATTTTCGATGATTGTTCTGCTCTAATTTTGTATTGTTTTATGGACTTTGAGATTGAATACTGTTCGTTATCTCCATATCCTTCTTTGAGATGATAGTTTTAAAAACATGGAAAAATAAATCGAGAAACAGCGCACTTTTTTGTGCGCAATAAATATACAGTTTTTTCAATGGGTCAGTGGCACTGTAGCTCTCCGGTCTGTCAATTTTTTTTTCGGGGAGCTACAGTTCTGCAGCTACAATTATTTTTGCATTCTTATATTTTGCTTTATAAGCGCTTAATAGCAAAGAAAAACGGAAATACAAGTATACCATGGCCAATATAATATATTTATTATAACCCCCCTTCCCCCGGCATTTTGAATAATTTACTGTAAATGGGTTAATGTAGCCTATATGAAATTTTCATAGGCGCTTGGGTCAAGGATACTGTATTTTTTCTATATAATGTATTGTCGAGGAAATTGGAACTTTCTCGTAACATTTTGTTTCAGTGTGCAGTGTTAATTTTTAGTTTTTTGTCCACCTTTCTTCTTCATATACACTAGAATTTCACAAAAATTCGATTTTATGCACGCTTTAAAAATGACATATCTCACTGTATACTAAAAAGAAACCTTAACTTTCATTATAAAAAAATAAAAATTGCGTATCAGTATGCACTTATTTAATGACTACAAGGTAAACAGTCAATAATGACGTTCGATAAGGAGAAGATTCTGAAGAAGAAAAATTACCACTTCAATGCTCTTTATTGTATCGAGCTAACTCTGAAACTAATGTGAGTAGCACGTGATTTGTGAGCGTACATATTGTAACAATCACTAGTTAAACCTTTTGGGTACCCCTTGTTTTGTTTGCAAGAATTACCCTTCAAACACCTCACCGTTAGCACCCAGGATTCTTTGCAAAATTTTGGCCGACGGGTAACAATAGCTTGAGGTCATTCCCGGCAGAGCTGTCCAGCGTGCAAGACACAGAGTTATGGGACAGGGTAGAATTTGTTAATTTTTGCACCAGCATATACCTGAAACTTACTGTAGGTTTACAATAACCAATTTGTACTTTTCTGCACGGGAAACAGACCCAGGTGAGTATATTTTGCAGTATTTTAAAGTTATGTTTAATGTACTTTTAACATTCGTTCTATCAGTGTATCTTGGCAGGCACTCATCTGTGAATTACTTGTGTGTGTGTTCAGGTGAGACGTTAGCATTAGAGTGTTTGAATAGTTTATCTTGTCAGAAGTTTGATCGCTGTTAGAGAAAGTCTATATACGTTAGAGAAGAACAGCCTGTTTCCTTATTTTATTGTATTTTTGTTCACTGTATTACTAGTACTTTTTCATTCAAATGTGTGAGCGGTAGTAAATGACCGAAAATATTTTCAACTATTTTGTATCTATGTCAACTGTAAACATCCCGATGTAATGATATTGAAATTACATGTATTTTAGTAGCATTTCGAATGACCGCGGGGTGGGGGTGGGGGGGGGGGGGGGGGGACAAAACCCAATATCCCCCATAACCCACTTACAAATGTAAGGATGACTCGTTTTATTATATAGAGTGGGTTAATCCGATTTTTTTCAGTTTTTAAATAAATGAAAGTGTTTGTTTTTGTAACTTTTTGGGTTTTTTTTCTGATGGTATGGATTACAAGACAAATAATTTACTAAAAGATAGTTTAGGGAAAAAATCGAAAAGGGACCGCGGGTCTTTATTTATGGGGGGGGGGGGCTGTCCTCAAGCACCTGTGCATTGTCCTAGTGTAAAAGTATACCCTTCAACTTTAAAAGTAAGTGCTCCTCGCAAATTTTCTATGTGTGCTACTGGAGCACTACATCTACAGCTGATCTATATTATAAAACAATCGCCAGAAGCTGTTTTACTTGAACATCAATGTGTTTGTTTCTTGTTAACCTGTGATAAATTCAAGTTCCAATCCCCATGCATTTCATTTCAGTTATCAGGTTATGCTGTGGGCCAACCCCTACCCCGTTTGAATAATTCCAGGATCCTCTTGTGATACTTGTCAACAGTCTGTAATTATAGTCTTTCTATATTTCAGGTGTGTGTAATTTTGTCGTTCAAAATTTTTCAAATTATCATCAATAAAATATAAAAAAATATTCGAAAAAAATCAACCAAAATATAATTTGGCAAAAGCAGTTTGTGAGAAAGACATCATTGGGAATCATTTTTAATCTTTGAATTTAACATCTATTCAATTCAACTTGCAATTACCATGACTAAGTATTTTTTTTTTTTTTTTTTTTTTTGCATGTTTAAAATGCATCGGGATCGAAATGTCAAACCCATTCATGCGGAAGCGCGGGAAGAAAGGATCAAACGACAGTCACAACAAAAGATTGAGCAAGAGGATAGCTACAGGTGAATATATTTTAACAATGTAAAATAAAATAATTTGAATGTATTCTCAAAATATGAACAAAATGGGAAGGGTAATTTACAGAAAATTTTTGATAACTTGGTGACGGTGTAGTGCTCAAACAATGTTCTCATCGTTTTATTTGAAAGAATTAAAAATAAAAGTGGTTTAATATAGAGCCTTTCACCATAAATCTTGTAAGTAGGTCATGCTTAAAATTTATGGGTTCTCTTTCCTGATGGTTTTTTTATAAGGGGGGGGGTGGGTTTACTAAAAGTGTTTAAAAAAATGTATACCCTCTCCCTTTTTTTTTTTGTCTTTGGGGAGGGCTACTCCTTAGGATTTTCTATGGTGCAGCTGCGGGAGTATTTACTCCCGCACTGATTTCGGCTCAAATTAAAAGTAAATGGCTATTTTATACCCTCCGATTTTTTTCAGTTTTTAAATAAATGAAAGTGTTTGTTTTTGGGGGGGATTATAAGACTTTAACAATTGAAAAAAAGTAGTCATTAAGACTTAAACCAATGTAAAAATATTCAACTTTAGAAGGTAAATTTATTTTTTGTGTATGTCAACATCACAATCTAATTTAAAACAATCCCAGAAGCTGTTTACTGACCATTGTAGTTTGTTTTTGTTACAAAATTTCAGTTCCCCATATATTTCAGTTATCAGGTTATGCTGTGGGCCAACCCCTTTTGAATAATTCCAGGATCCTCTTGTGATACTTGTCAACAGTATGTAATTATAGTATTTCTATATTTCAGGTTTGTGTAATTTTGTCGTTCAAAATTTTTCAAATTATCATAATAAAATAAAAAAAAAAAAAAAATCAACCAAAATATATTTTGGCAAAAGCAGTTTGTGAGAAAGACGTCATGGGGAATCATTTTTAAATTTGAAGATTAACATCTATTCAATTCAACTTGCAATTACCATGACTAAGTATTTTTTTTTTTTTTTTTTTTTTTTTTTTTTGCATGTTTAAAATGCATCGGGATCGAAATGTCAAACCCATTCATGCGGAAGCGCGGGAAGTAAGGATCAAACGACAGTCACAACAAAAGATTGAGCAAGAGGATAGCTACAGGTGAATCTATTTTAACAATGTAAAATAAAATAATTTGAAAAGAAATAGTAAAATATTCTCAGATAGATATGAACAAACATGGGAAGGGTCGGCTTTAAAGCTAATAATTAAAAAAAAAGGTGATAACTTGGTGACGGTGTAGTGCTCAAACAATGTTCTCATCGTTTTATTTGAAAGAATTAAAAATAAAAGTGGTTTAATATAGAGCCTTTTACCATAAATCTTGTAAGTAGGTCATGCTTAAAATTTATGAACGGTTCTTTCCTGAGTCCCTTTTTTTTGGGGGGGTGGGGTCCTGTCTCATAAATATTGCTCCCCATTATGAATTTAATTAGGCCTAGGTTATTCAAGTCTATAGCTGCAGATCGTAGCGTTATGATTTTATATTTGTCTTTGACCATAAGCTGCAGATCCCGTAATGCAAAAGAGGAGCACAGACCGACTGCCATGAGAAGTTTGTCAGTCCAGACAGATTTCTATCAGTCCAAAATAAATTCAATAAAAACATAAAAAAAAGTAAGCCGGCAATATATATATACATGTAAATATGCCAAGACTCATGTACTGTGGATATCATATCTTGTGCAGAATAATCCCACTGAATTAAAGGAAACTCTTTTTTCAGGTGCACAGCCACATGATGCAATCTCTGGATGGTTTGTAGGCTGTTCATCAACATGTGAATCCCACACACATTTTGGGGTAGGTATGTTTACTGTCAAATTTCTTTCTTATAAGCCACATAAGGCATATTTTTTCTGATATCAAATTTTTGTTCACTCATTAATCTTTATTTTCTCTTTCATGAATTATCTGCTGAGAGTCTAATTAATTAAATAATTTAATCAAGGCCCCGCAAGGATTTGCGGGTGCCCTATAGTAATCACTCTGTCTGTCCGTCTGTCATTCTTCTGTCCACAAATTTTCTGTTTTTTCCTAATAACTTTTTTTGTGGTTGCCCAATTAAGATCAAATTTGGAATGGTGGTAGTTCAATTGGCAAAAAGACATACTTTGATGCTAGGTTTGTTACTCTATGTCCCCTGGTTTAGTGCTGGGGTGGTGGGATAGATTCCTTAACTTTATATAAGAATGCAATGGCAAAGAGAGATAACTGCTGAAGATGTTCCCATTGTAAACCGATTGCTGCTATGAGTCCATTGGGATTAATTAGCTTTCCTCCTGAAGAAAATCCAGAGCATTATCTTTATCTGTCACATTGAGATGAATTACCACTTCTGTCTGCAAATGAAATTTATTTTGAAGTTAAGTCAATTTGGAATGTTATGAACACTCTGAAATGTTGATTTAAATATAAATGTTTATACTTTATTTTTGTTAAAATAGTTATGATTTCATAGAATTCTAAAAACAATAAATAGATTAAATAAATTTTTTATTTCGATTAAAAAATATTTTTATATTTTTTACTTTTTTTTCCTTTTATGTAAATTCAAGAATATTATTAATTTTTAAGGTAGTTGTATAAAAATCCCATTCTATCATTAATACTGAAAAAGTTCTTATTGTAACTTTAGAAGAAAATGATGAGATAGGTATAATTAATCCCTTGGGATTAATTATCAGCCTGCTGCGGAAAATTTAGTAGGCTTTTCTTAATTTGTCACATTAAGATTAATGAAAACCTTAATTCCTTAATCTAAGTATATTGCCAATATATCAATATTACAAAATCGTATTGCAATACAATATTTTTTATCATTGTATTGTACTATATTGAAATATTCATATTATTGCCCAGCCCTACTCATTTTGACTACAATTTATCTGATTTCAGGAGGAGTCTCTCCTGCTAAAGATCAATATTTAAATGGCTGATAAACAATGTAGCAGTCTGGTCATCAACAGAGAGTTAACACCCGTATACCCTCATTTCTACCAATCACCCCTGTAATCTTTGTTGTGTTTATCACACAGGTAAGAAAAATAAGATTTTTTAAAAAAAGTATATAACATTTTTACGGGTATAGACTCTCTCATATAAGAAAATGTCACATTTTACACATACGATAATACATTATTTACATGTCCACATTTTTCCATTTATACAGTTGAAAATATTCACTGCATAATAAAACATAGCATTAATTATTACATGTTAGACAATTCACAAAATGTATTTTATATACAATTTTCATACATTTGACATAAAAATCATTAATGAAAACTTAAATTCCTTTTAAAATTTGGATCTGTTAATAATTTATTTAATGTTAAAAATTTTATTCTAGGTGAAAGAAAATCGGTTATTTATGCATAAAATGGCCCTGTGGATATAAATTAATTGATCAAAATTTGATTTTCTGTTTGAAGCATTAAAATAAAATTAATTTTCCCAATATATCAATATTACAAAATCGTATTGCAATACAATATATTTTATCATTGTATTGTACTATATTGAAATATTCATATTATTGCCCAGCCCTACTCATTTTGACTACAATTTATCTGATTTTAGGAGAGTCTTTCCTGTTAAAGATCAATAATGGCTGATAAACAATGTAGCAGTCTGGTCATCAACAGAGAGTTTACACCCGTACACCCTCATTTCTACCAATCACCTCTGTAATCTTTGTTGTGTTTATCACACAGGTATTTAGAAAAATAAGATTTTTAATAAAAAATATATAACATTTTTACGGGTATAGACTCTCTCATATAAGAAAATGTTACATTTTACACATACGATAATACATTATTTACATGTCCATATTTTTCCATTTATACAGTTGAAAATATTCAGTGCATAATAAAACATAGCATTACTTATTACATGTTAGACAATTCACAAAATGTATTTTATATACAATTTTCATACATTTGACATACAAATCATCAAGTCACCCCCATCCCCCCTCTTCACAGTTTTGCAACTTAAATTCCTTTAAAAATTTTGATCTGTTAATAATTTACTGTAAGTGTCTAAAAATTTTATCTCCATAGGTGAAATCTCTGTAGTATTTTCTTAAGATTTATTTTTTAACAGTTTCTGTTTCAATTTAAAGTAATTTTGTCTATTTTGTTGTTGTTTTAGATGATGGACCACTCTACTTCCTTTTACAACAGGTGCCCCTACAGATTCACAAAGTTCCAGTGTTGAGTTTCCATGACCCCTATTCAGTGAGTGTACAACTTTATGTATTCTAATTTCAAAATTTCTACTACTTGTAATACATTTTGGATTTGATTTAAAATATTCCCTATTTACAGATTCAGATTTTTGTGTAAAAGTATGATATATTAAGATTACTTTGTCTTAAAGTCAAATTTTTACAGTCTTTTAAGAAATATTTGTCTTTTCCTGTCATTAGGGCCTCGGTGGGCGCCCTATAGTGATCAGTCTGTCCGTCAGTCCGTCCGAGATCTCTTGTCCGGAGCATATCTTCTCTCCCCTTGGCCCAATCTGGCTCATACTTCACCCACAAAGTGCCCTTGGGTAACTGGTGTACAGTGACCTTGAACCATGTTTGTAGGTCAAAGGTCAAGGTCATTGCAAAATTGTGTGAAAAATCCTTGTCCGAAAAACCCTCGTCCGAAAAATCCTTGTCTGGAGCATATCTTCTCTCCCCTTGGCCCAATCTGGCTCATACCTCACCCACAAAGTGCCCATGTGTAACCGGTGTGCAGTGACGTTTAACCATGTTTCTAGGTCAAAGGTCAAGGTCATAGCAGAATTGTGTGAGAAATCCTTGTCCAGAGCATATCTTCTCTCCCCTTGGTCCAATCTGGCTCATACTTCACCCACAGAGTGCTTTTGGGTAATCCATGTGCAGTGACCTTGAACAATGTTTCTAAGTCAAAGGTCATAGCAGACTTATATGAAAAATCCTTGTTTGGAGCATTTCCTCTCTCTCCTTGGCCCAATCTGGCTCATTTTTCACTCACAGAGTGCCACTGGTCAGTGGATGTGTAGTGACTTTAATTGTTCGAAGTTTCTAGGTCATAGTCAGAATTAGCCTCTATGTTTAAAATCTTTGCTTGGTGCATAATTTTTTCCCTTAATACCAGTAAATTTATATAACTGAGTATACAAGATAACTTATATCTGTAAAATTGATCTGTGAAGTCTACCAAATACTTCACCCACAGAGTGCTTGGGTAACCCATGTGCAGTGACCTTGAACAATGTTTCTTTCAAAGGTCATAGCAGAAACTTATATGAAAAATCCTTGTTTGGAGCATTTCCTCTCTCTCCTTGGCCCAATCTGGCTCATTTTTCATTTGCCACTTCATGGATGTGTAGTGACTTTAATTAAAAATCAATTTCTAGGTCATAGTCAATTTGTTTAAAATCTTTGCTTGGTGATCCCTTAATACCAGTAAATTTATATAACTGAAGTTACAAGAAACTTATATCTGTAAAATTGCAGTATCTGTGAAGTCATACCAAATGTTCCTTTTCAAAATATACCTTTTAAACTTAAAGCAATATGAGCTGTATCTTTGAGAATTTTATTTTTATTGTAAAATGTGCTATTATGATCAATTTGTATGTAATTTAAACTTTTATGATCAATGATTAAAATCCATTGCAAATATGAGCAACAGAAGTTTATAAATAAATTATCTTTTAGTTGATTACAAATTTTAAATAAAATTTTCAAATGTCAAACATGCAGCTCATATTGCTTTAATCTTACATTTCATGTTCATTGTTGAAAGCGGGGCCCTTTGAGATGGTCACCATCTCAATGATATCTAGTTTTAATTCAAAGTCATTAGGAAACACTGAAGATTTCCACATATTGCTTTTCAGTCCATGACAGGAAAAGGAATAATGTTGACAGGAATTTCCGCACTGTCCCTGGTAGCAGGTTATGATGGAACCAACAGCAGTAGACAGAGCATGCTTCATTAAAAGTAAGTTCCCAGGGTGGTGTTTGTAGGAATTCTTGTATTCAGTCCTGCATCATTGTTCATGGCAAATTTTCTCTTCATGGATTTTCTTATGGTCTTGGTTCTTCCTGGAAAGATATGACTGCTGAATGGGGCCTTAGCAGTCTTGAATGGGGTTTTTAGCTCACCTGAGCTGAAAGCTCAAGGAAGCTTATCTAATAATATTTTCTGTAGTCTGTAGTCCCTCTGTCCGTCTGTTTGTCTGTAAACTTTTTAGCTCACCTTAGCCAAAGGCTCAAGTGAGCTTTTCTGATCACATTTTGTCCGTCGTCCGTCAGTCTGTCTGTCCGTTCGTCTGTCTGTCTGTAAACTTTTCACATTTTCAACTTCTTCTCAAGAACCAATAAATCAAATTTAATCAAACTTGGTACAAAGCATCCTTGGGTAAAAGGGAGTTTAAATTGTTAAAATTGTTAAAATAAAGGTCCAAGTCTCCTTACAAGGGGATTTAATCAAGAAAGAACAAAAATAGGTAGGGGTCATTAAAAAATCTTCTCAAGAACCACTGGGCCAGGAAAGCTGAAACTTATGTGGAAGCATCCTTGGGTAGTGTAGATATTAAATTGTTAAAAACATGACCCAGGGGGTAGGGCGGGGCCACAATAGGGAAATATTAGGTTTACATAGAAATATATAGAACAAATCTTTAAAAAATCTTCTTCTCAAGAACGAGCTGAAACTTGGAAAATCTTTATTAATTTTTTTCTCAAGAACCATTGAAACAGGAAAGATGAAATTCATGTGAAATTAACCTCAGGTAGTGTAGATTCAAGTTTGTACAAATTGTGACCCCTGAGAGGTAGGGTGGGGCCAAAATGGCAAATCAAATTTTTACATAGGAATATATGGGGAAACCTTTTAAAATCTTCTTTTCAAGTACTTCCTCATGTAGTGTTGATTCTAGTTTGTCCAAATCATGACTCCCTACAGGGATTAAAATTCAAGCCCCCCTTCCCTCCCCCCCCCCCCCCCCCCCCCCCCAACCTCGGTAAACTTTCAGTTCTGATCTGATATGTGCTTTTTCCTAGCCGTTCACCGGTCTCACAGGCAAAACTGTTAAATATTTTAAAAGTCCAGTAATTTTCTTCATGTAAAAAATATGACTTCTCTGGAATTTTAGTTAATTTGCGAGATTGTCAAAAGGATTGAATCTGTGTCTGTGATAGAATAAACTGAAGGACTTTTAAAACAGTTAATTTTTCATAAAATGGCAGTGCCATGACCTAATATATTCCGTAGAAGAAAATCATTTTCCATTCAAATTACTCCTGGGTGATTTTTTTCTTTTATGGATATCTGTGTTATTTCAGTCAGCTGATTCAATTATAATTTTAAAAAAAGTTAATTATTGCTCTATTTGGGATGCAATATATGTCAACCTAATAATCATTTACCTTAAATATAAAGAGTAATAATAATTTATTGTTACATTAACATTTTCCCCACAACATTTAGAACTTTGTTTTCTACTGTAGACAGCCATGTTGGGTATCCACTGTAAATATCTTACCTGGTTAACTCAGTCTTTATGTTTGACCCCATTAATTTTTTAAGGCCCAACTGGAATTAAAACAATTTTCAGGTTTTTTAATATCTGTATGCTGATGATCCAGTGAATATTTGTATGGACGGGTGAATTTCACCAAATCACTGGTCCACTTGACCAGTGAATTTTTATTTATTTCAAAAACTCTGGTGTGGAAGACTTCCTTTTAACAGAGTTGTGGTTAACCATTTACATCATAGGAGCCATGTGGGCCCCTTACTTTTCAAAGTTTAGGGGCCCACTATGTGATTTACAGGCCCACATACCGGTACCTCATCAACAAAATATTTGAAAATGCTGAGCAGGCACTTAGCATACGTCTAGGTCATGCAACGTACTGCTTGTATCGTATACAAATGTAATAGTTTGCACACAACACCAAAAGTCATGGTTAGCGTAGTGTTTGTTATAAAAAAAGGAAGTGGATTTTAAAAATACAAGCAAAGCACGGTCATGTTCTGGGATCAAGACGTTCACCATGTGGGCGATCAAATTTTGATTTCTTCATCACCCACTTG